>NW_016918451.1:0-69788 GCF_001483705.2 Eufriesea mexicana
CAGCGTGCATGCGTTCTGTAAACGAATTACAAATCGAATGCATCTTGAACATTAAACATGACGTAGTTCTTCCCTTAAAATGCCACACTAGTCAACATTTCTGTAAATTGTCTTATTTGGCGAATTAAAATTTAGTTACACTAACAAAGTTAGTTAGTTACATTAACATCTGTAATTTACTATATATTAATTTGCAACACCTTACAGATGCAAACTCGTAGTTTAATTGACCCGCATAGCGGCAGCATAATGGTGATGAAATCGTTTGTCAAGATCATCTAACTGAGAGTAGTATTATTTTGATTTAAATTCGAACAATTTCCTTATAGCGTTTATTAATTTCAAATTTCATTAATTGGTATATCGATTACACGAATGAACAACTGAATAACGTTCAGTTATATTATGGTGAAATGCCACTGTGCGGAACAGTAACGTTAAGAAAATATTAAAATGATAAGTAGCCATTATCGAGCGAACGCAACTGATATACTATGCCTTGCTGAATGGTCTCAGGATAACAAGAATACTTTGTCCGCTTCGTCTGATTTCACCTTTGATGTTTCGAAAATCCCTACTTTTCTGTTTTTGAACACACCCTTACATGGAGAAAGGATCAATTTCGTAGTCATTGTTTTTATTTTATCGTTTATGCCAATGTTTCGCGTTGTTCCTTATCGTTCTCTTCTTCTAGATCTCGATACTCCATTTGTATTTTGTCATACGATAGTATATAATCCAATTTGTGAATGTGAAAATTCGGGTGCCCTATCTTTACAATTATTTCACGAAATAGAAATGATCTTTGAAGTTTCTCTATGAACCATAAACAAAATCGCTTCTTTGTAACAAATAAATTTATTAATTCATGTAAGATGTGATCTTGTGTAGTATGTGTTGCATAGATATACTATTTAAAATATTCTGTCAAACACACAGATTAGTCATTTTTTCATACCTTGTGAAGCAGTGGACATGATTCAGATGTTTAATTCAAATGATTATATATTATAAATGAATTGGAGAAGGTAACCGAGAGTATTGTTTTAATTCTAAAGCGTGATTTAATGGCTAGAGCGAAATTTTTAAGCTTCATCGGCTTTTAAAATTTTTACACCTTGAAGAAAAACAGCAGTATTAAATGCATTCTTCTCTTTCGTTGTCTATCTTCGTGAAGTTAAATACGTCAGTGTTCCGTCGTGGAACAAGGAAGACCCGTTACGGTCTTCCAACAGCCAGGTCTTAGGGTCGAACAATTCGGCATCGGAATTTCCCGCTCCATGCCTTTAGCATGTTTGACTGCTGTACCTTTTTTCTTTTGACTTCTCGTGTCGCGGAACACGAGAATCCTGGAAATCCCTAATTTAACGAAATTAGGCGACGGCTCTTAAGACTTGGCTGACAATAGGCCTGAGGGCTCCACGTGGTCCGCACACGTTGGAAGCCTCAGGCCTTCGCTAGGGGTAACAAACGGCCGATGGGGTCACCGGCGCGCGGGTGAACCCCAGGTACCCCACCTTGGAGGAGAGGGTTTCCTCCACTATCGTGGTTTTTCGGGGGAACCAAACTGATTCGCGGACCAAGGGTACGCCCTTGGTCGAGACACTTCCAATCGAGCACTCAAAGACATCGGTTCTTTGCAACGACTTCCGAACGAGCTCTCAGAGACATCGGTTCTCTTCGAATCATCAACACGCCACGGTTCCTTTCGAACGTAGACCGTCGTAGAGGCGACGCTTTTCTGCTCGTGCAACTGAAACAGTTGCCCAATATTCATTTGGCGGGCAACACGTGTCGTAGTCGCGAGACGGCCGTACAACCCGTCCCTGAAACGCGAGAGTTTAGATCGCGACGCGACGCGACAGTCAGTAACTAAAGATATTGTCAAAAAATTGTCGACCCTTCCCTCATTCGTATTTCAAAACGAAATCTCTATAATTTCTGAAGCTACGGTTGCTGATAATGAAAAGAAATAGCCATTTCTTGCATCTTTGAACCGCTACGCAAGCATTAAAGAACCCCTTTCTGGCAATACTTTCCATATATGCAATTACATTAAAGCTCGACGAAACTACGTGTCTGAAGTAGAAAAAGTGTCCTGGAAATGCTACACCAGTCGTGGAATAGCTTTTGATTCCCTGCAAGCACGACGAAAATTCCTAGAAAACTCGAGTGACATGCAGAGAAAGAAGTAATACCGCGTCAAACGCGTTCGGCATTTAGATCACAGGAGGTATCGACATCCAATCAACTCGATAGAATCACGTATGCCGCAATCAACTCCGCTTGTCACCTATGCAAAGAAAAACACTTTAGATCAGCCTGTCCTAAATTAAAAACCCACACGTGTACCAGTTGAATATTATGAAGGCGTAAGTCTACGTAGTAATGGCATACGATCGAACCTTGTGGCGAAACATTGCATCGCGACATCACGTAAGCAAGGACAGAATCCAAAAATTGCTACACAAATGGTTTACTAACGAAGGATAAATTGCAATGCAGATCATAGCTTTAAACATAAATATACGTAGAAATATTGGGCAGGCAAGCAGAATAACGGTGGTAAATAATAAATATGATTTATTACGAACTAATTCTAAACTTAGGACTCTCACGCTGACTGTCTCTCAAAAGACTGATCCCTTTCACGTCTTTGCACCCTTATCTTGTACTCTGTCTTCTTTCATCCTCATGCTCTCTTTCTCAATCACGCATTTCTCTCAGCTTCGCCCTCGGTTGGTCATGTACCCTAAACGCTCGGACGCATTTCGCTCTTCATTTGCATTCGGTGCTGCCATAAATATCCCGTTCGTACGATCCTTGCACGCGGTAACTCTTTTTCCTGCACGCACTCCAGATAACGCTCTGAATGCTCGAGCTAAACCCGAGATCCCTGTTTATTATCTCCTATTTTCGAGGGACGGCCCAAATGTTCCCATGAGCGAAATGGCAGCGATACCACTCTCCTACAGATAAGACGATATATAATCGAGTAAGCAACAAACTTAAAGGCAAATTAAAGGAATTACGTGATAACTCGTTCCAAAATTACATTGTGAACCTCAGTCGCTATGACAATTCTATATGTCGTGCAGCGAATTTAGTTCTAAAACCGATCCAATCAAATCATTCGATTCGTATACAATCGGCTCCTCCTGGTCCATGGGCTAAGAGTAACAAAGAAAAGGCGAATCTATTTGCTGAGCACCTCGAGGATGTATTCTCTCTGAACAGCATTGATCCCGATCAGGATATTGTGCATTGCTTAAATGCTGGACTTACGAACTCTGCTAATCCGGGCTCAATTAGACTCGCATCGCCTAACGAAGTTAAGAAAGAAATCTTTAAGCTGAATAATAAGAAATCTCCTGGCCCGGACTAATAACCGCAACAATTTTGAAAGAATTACCTAAAAAAGGCATAGTAATGCTAACCTATATTTTCAATGCTGTCTTCAGATTAAACTATTGGCCTAAATCACTTAAAACAGCTGAAATTATCTTATTCCCGAAGCCGGGGAAAGACCCTAGCGACGTCTCCTCTTATAGACCAATAAGCCTTACCTGTTATTTCTAAAGTACTAGAGAGACTTCTACTCCAAAGAATTACGCCTTATCTAAATTTTATCCCGAATCATAAATTTGGCTTCCGGCGTCAGCACTCTACGATTCAACAATGTCATAGAGTCGTTAGTACAATAAATAAATCACTGGAAGACAAAAAATATTGTTCGGCAGTTTTCCTGGACGTAAAACAAGCCTTCGATAAGGTATGGCATGATGGACTACTCTATAAAATAAAGAATCTCCTTCCTAGCTTCTACCACCTTCTCACCTCATATTTGCAAGATCGTGTTTTTAAAACAAGAGTGGAAGGCGAATTATCAGATACCCACCCAATAAGAGACGGAGTACCACAGGGTAGCATGCTGGGCCCGATCCTGTATTTAATTTACACCTTTGACCTGCCAACAACATCCAATATTACACTAGGAACGTTTGCTGATGACACTGCGGTTTTGGCAAGTCACGAGGACTCCACTATTGCATCACATCACCTACAAAACTATCTAGAAATACTAAAAGAATGGACCTCAAAATGGAAGATTAAGATCAATGAAACTAAATCCAACCATATTACTTTTACTCTCAGAAAGGGTCGATGCCCCCCCCCCCCATCTTTCTTAACAAAATACAAATCCCGGAATCAACAACGGTTCGGTACTTGGGTCTACATCTTGACAGCAAGTTATCTTGGAGGAATCACATAATTAAAAAAAGGAAACAGCTCAAGCAAGAATTTAAAAATATGTACTGGCTACTTGGTAAAAGATCAAAAATGCCATTAGAGAACAAAGTTCTAATTTACAAAACTATGTTAGTTGCAATATGGACTTACGGACTGGAGCTATGGGGTAGTGCTAGCAAATCTAGCATTGCAATCATACAAAGAGCACAATCAAAAATGCTCCGTGCAATTGCTAATGCCCACTGGTATGTCTGCAATTAAATAATTCACAATGATCTTGGCATCCCATTTGTCACCGACACTATTCAGGGAAAAAGTGGAAGACATCTCGCCAGATTGGATGATGTAAACCCACTTCTTCAACTACTTCTCAAGGAACAAGGAAACAGAAGACTGAAGAGAAAATGGCCCATTGATCTCAGATGAGGCTTAGGAGGACTTTTCATTGGGGAAGCCCTCATCACGTTATGGATTGAACCTCGCGTTAAGGTTCGTGCACACCACATCAGCCCATAGAATATGTATTTCTGATAGCTGATTCAATAAGTACAAAAAAAAAAAAAAAATGTTCTCATGCACTCTACAGTCATACGCATACAAAAGGTACTGTCACATGCGGTGATCTTATATGCTATTCACGCCACGCTCACCATTTCCACATATACATATAGGCTTAAAAATATTACTATTAACTACTGTCTGGTATATCCCTTACAATTAGACAACGAGGATCAACCGAAACGGTACAGAATATTATTAGAATTTATTTTTATAGTGTATTTTATAATCGAACGTTTATTAAGGTTATTAGCTGCACGATACAGTACAGATTCGTGTTATTAGTGTTAGAGAATCGAGCTAATCGTGACATCTTTGTGTATCCAAACTAATTACATCGACAACATGACGTTACCGTTCGTTCTATTATATTTACGTGCCTCTACGTTCCCAAAGGTCTTTTTCCTGTATCGCAGGATTCCCTATATCGCAGTCCTATCAGTAATTCGTCTAAGTATCGTTATAGTGCAAAATGGCTGCAAATGTTATTAAACCACTGTCTAACAATTAAAGTTAACAAAACTGCAATGAAGTGTACGACATTTAACAGAAATCACATTCGAAGCTTTACGAAGAACTCCTCATTCTAAAAAATATATCAATCATAGATCCGAATTTCAATATTTTTCCCGAAATAGATAGTTTTGTTCGTATTGAACAGCTCTTCCAATTTGTATACCAAGGTTAAATAGCAGATGAATTGTTAATATTGCAAAAAGCACACATCGATTGAATATTTATCGAATGAATCTCAAGTAAGGAATGTTCCAAGTCATTTCAACATACGTGAAATCGTTCAAAATTAGTCGAATAAATTAGTCGAATAAGTTTTAAGAAATGGAAGAACTTACGCCTTAAATGTAATTCAGAATAGAGAAGCAAATATTATTAGAAATTAAATACAACTTATGACCTAAGAACTGATTAACTAAGTCATCATTAAGGAGATGTCGAAGATTGTTAACGCTCCCACCAAATCACTATAAGTTCACGAAGTTTGAGTTATGCAGTAAGTAAATAAAACGTTTATTACCAGCATTTAATTCAACTTAGATATTTCAGTTCAAGTCAAAGTAAAATTATACAGTTGAAAGCTTTTGGAATCTCTGAAAGTCACCGAATATTATCGAGGAATTACTGAAGAATTACTGAAGAATCATGAAATCTTGTTCATCGTCTGTTCTTATATAGGGTATTCCAAAATTCACACACGATTTGAACTTTGCTTCACTTGTGTGGTAAAGTGTTGTCAACGAAAAAAAAGACAGCGTGACAGCTAATAGTTCAGGATTATTAAAATTGGAGTGCTGCACGAAGGAGCAACGCATTTTCATTTCTCAGCAATATTTACAATTTTTAATTCAAAATCTGTGTTTTCTGTTAAAATTATTTCTTGCGTGAATTTTGGGATACTCGATACAAAATTTCTTATACAGAAACTTGAAGCAATACATGTCCTATACAAATGCCTTAGACAAAATCAAGCAGATTGTTAAACCATGGAGTACCGTATCGTCGGTGTAATTATTCTCGAAGAAAATATACCATATTACCGACCCCATAGCCCAGGTAAAGCGCGACGAAACGTCGATGATTTGCAACCATATGTACCAAGTATTTGGCGTAAGGGGCGATTCTCTCTTTCCAGAAAACTGTTTGTAACTCTCACTCTTACATCGGAAAATTAGCACTTCTCGTCATTTATATTAACCAGTAGTAGAAAAGTACTTATTCCTATCAAGAGTTCTTATGAACTCTAGGCTTTGTATCTCGAAACGCACATGAGAGAAATAAATGAACTCTTGCAGAGTTCACGTGAAAACAAATCAACTCTTGAACACTACATATGCTCACTCAACATTAAGACGTTGTATCGTCCGCGCTAATCTACCATACAGTCCACTACGACTCTTTAAGAACCACATTTTCCATTTGGATCCGTCCGTCACTAACCGTCACCAATCAAGGCAGACTTAGTGATATAACAGAGTATAATCCAATTAGGTATATTCTGATAGTTTCGAGGTGTACCAGTCCTTGTCCTCTGTCCACACCCAATGACTAGTACGTACATACGTAACAGGTAAGACCGTGCGTCCATGTGACAGTCTTCTATATTTAAGTCCGTTGCTGCAATGATTAATATTCCCATGTAACGTCCATATGTTTTAAATTTCAAGGTTACGATGCGTTTATTGATATTAACACTAGATTTACCGACCATATCTGTATACCAATTTCTACATATTTGACACCTGTCAAATTGACAGGTAAAGGAAACCACGTGTATTTTTTTTAACGATTAGTTTAATTTAAAAACAATTACAATATTAACAGTCTTAATATAAGTTAACTAAATCTATTTCCATCGTATAATTGAAGCAACCCATCCGTCAAATTGACGGGTTCTGTAAATCTAGTGTTAAACAGGAGAGATCAAATAAATCGTCCAGTTTAAAACTTATCTTGGTCATAAGCCAATTAACAGTTCATGCAGAATGACTAACGTGGCAGTTCTTCAAAGGAGCAAATGATGATGCTTGATAAGCTTTATAAGCTTCAAGATAAATCGCTATGCTAATCAACTGCACTTTCGGGACTCCAATTTGTTCAGTAGAAATTTCTGAGAAGACTAGAATTCAACCGAAGTACGTAGAATTTCCAAATGGATGTTAATGAATATTTATTTCGCCACGTGTTGAAACTGAACCAAATCCAGTAAATGATGATCCTTGCTTCCCAATTCACTTCATAGTTTAACAAATTCCGTGTAGCTTTTGATTTATCTACAAAAATATCTCGTAGTACTTTCCTAATAGAAATTATGCTACTTGATCCAACTATACATGACAACCTACACTTGCTTCTCATTCTGTTTACTGGTAATTCGTACAAACTAGCACCGCAACACGGTCTGTGCTAATTTTTCGATTAGGGACTATTGGTTCACGATGCGAGATTAACGTTGTTCTTAGCGATACCTTCCCGGCCATACCAGTTTCATCAGCATTATAAATATTGTTCAAATCATGTCCATCTTTAATTAAAAAATTGTTAAGTTCCTGTTTGAAATTTTCTGCACCTGTATTTCTGCTGCGCAAAAGCTTTCCTTAGTATCTTCTTTTCGGATTTTAAATTATGTCAGCCATCGATTGATTGCTTTTAAAATTTCGATCTCCTTTCAATTTTTCATTTAATTCTCGAGCATTAAATTCCTTTTCACATAAAATTGATCCGCTTATAAATATTCCTTCATTTCTATAGTGCGAAAACCATTGAAACACTGCTATCTTACTTTCACAACGAATTATCGTGATAGATTTTGTCCTATAGTTCATATAATAGAACTAAATAGTAAGTATTATAGTAACTGAATAAAATAGTAGGAATACTGTTCATCCAACAGAACGTTCATATAACAGAAGATTCACATAACGAGGATTCTTATTATGGAGGTTCAATTTTATACATCACAGATCGGTAGTTTTAGTATTAAACACCGTTACATATGGTACCTCCTCATTGGCAAAGAGTTAACGAGCATCCTAGATTGCGATATTACACCTACACCAATCTGCAGATTGTCTTCATAGCAACACGTGTAGCAAATGCGGAAGCACCTTTAAATTAAATAGCTCAAAAGCAGGGATATTGCGTCGCTTCCCATGGAATCGTGTAAGAAGGTTATAACCGACATCGTTTCAAGCATACTGGTAATCATCAATTAGGACAACATACCACTTACAAGCTAATCAGTGGATTGGATCATTGCCGTACACATCGGTGACGCCGGAATTATGAGTGCATCTTTCAGTACATAAATCTAAGGATGAGTTTTTATTACTAATTGTACAAAATTCATTGTAGTCTTCATGTTATAACATATACCTTGTCACATTGTAGACCAAACAATTATTTTACAATTATTCTTGATTTGTATGTAGAAAATGCAAAATAACCCCTAACCCCTTCATGAATATAATAATATAGGATGCTATTTTAGGAAGAGAAATCGTGAATCTGTCAATGCCGATTTGGGATCTTATTTTAGAAAAACAAATTACAAACTGGTCTATAACCTATGTAAGCTATTATTCTAGAAAACAAATCGAAAATCAACTGATATCGTTATGAGAGGCTATTTTTAGAAGCAAGGCTAAGGTGTAGATAGATTAGGTAGCTCAAGCAGTGTATTTCTTAGTTAGTACCTCTTTCGTAGGTTTACGCTTTTTGTTGAACAATATAATAAGTCTTATTATTCTGTAACTTTGCATCCATATAATATGAGCGAAGTTTTTAACGAGTATATTGCTGACCCTCTAGCAGATTATTCGATACATTCAGAAGATTGTGACATACAAGTCGAGGACAGTGATAGTAATTTGGATCCAAGGAGAATATCAAGAGCTGTTCCATCACAATATTCGAGTGATTCCGATGATTCTAATAATAGTGAAAAGTCCACAGAATGACGAATATGCAATCAAAATATAGTATTTTTAGAAAATGTATAAGTTTTAAATATTTTCTTTAGCTACTCATTGTTCGGAAATAAGGGAATGAAGCCGGTGCTCAGGCTTTAAATGCCTTATATGTCACCGGCGCTCAATGTGTTAATAGTCGTCCCTCTTTGTCAATTAGCCGTGAAAATCAATCACCGCCGCTACGTACTCAACACTCACACTACCTTATCGAACACGAGAACTCGCTTACTCTTACAGGTCGTTCATTTACGTTTTCTTTTCTTGGTTTTTTTTTTTTTTCATCAGTTAATCTTCTCATTCTCATTTCTTATCAGCCATGTATAATACTCACCTATAAAAGCCATTTAGTCACACCTAACTAATCATCGCCACTACAATACACGAGAGTGGACGAAGTTAAAACATTTGCAACGGAAGTTTCATTTTGTAACAAAATTAAAATTCCGATGTGTGGATATTTTGTGTTTATTATTGTAATTTATGGATGTTACTTGGCAGAAAATTGTATTACATGTTCATTCGGAAATATAAAATTAGATCATTTACCTTGTTTGTGTCAAATTTAATAATTCCAACTTTAAATTTCACTTGTGGCATGCAAACCGTAATCGATAAAAAAGAGTATCGAATACTTTTTTAAAACTGTGTCATTTTCTGTTATATATTTTATGTAAGAGTAAACAAAGTAATTTTTCTTGGTTTATCAAATTACCAAATAAAATACTAAGCTTTTAAACAAATTCTTTATCGTGTCATTCCTCGGTATCTTTTAAATTATGCTACTGCAACACGCTTTTCATACTGATCTAAAAAATCGACATCGCTCACATTCGCTCATTCTCGCTCTTTTACTCAATAGCCAATCGATGCCCAAAATTACCCTTAATATTTTCTATCAGGGAAAAGAATTACAATTAATCCGTTTGCATCCAAGCGCGGAATATTCCGCGAGCCACGATTATCGCCTATCACCGATCGCGGAATATTCCGCGAGCTACGACAGTCGCCTACCACTGAGCGCGGAATATTCCGCGAGCTACGACTGTCGCCTATCACCGAGCGCGGAATAATCCGCGAGCTGACTTTTTCCATTACTAGTTGCTGAATATTCTTCATATGCCACAAATCATGTTTCATCCCTTTTGTGAGCATCTCATCTACATCGGTTCATTATATTCTTAGCAAGTTTTACTTTTGTCGTGAAAATTCTTTTAACTGCCATTATGAATAGGTGCTGATACGCGCGTGATGAAACGGGCCAGTCGTCAGTTGAACGTCGCTGATGCCTGAACACAGCTCCTTAAGTAGAGCCATGATGCAAATGGGTTAACAGAAAAGTTGCATATGATTGTATTACAGTAAGGAGTTTCGTATCCAAACCAGTAGTCAAACAAAAATGACCGGATAATGGAATTTTCGGACAGAACAATTACATACTTTTATATTAAACTACATTTACTTAAATAAAAATCAATAAAACTGTTACTTTGTTTTAATATCTGAGGACCTTACGTTTTTGGTTGCTAAGCGTTTTAGCCTAAGCAATTGTGAACCGTTCCGTTCTTCTTTTCTTTTCTAATATCTGTAGATTTCCAGACACCGTGTATTCTTACAGATTCCATCGCAGTTTTATGATTTTCGAAAACTAATTATTTTGGATTTCATTTAACAGTTAAGACTACACGTTTTCGTTTCTATTCCATTGCGATATGTACTGTTCGTGCGTGAAAAGATAGCAGGCAATTGTTTATATCCCCATTCCAATTACAGTCCACTTGCTCTACCGATATCACAGGTATTGGTTGTTGGCCGAAAACGATGAGGAAGATCGAAGGTAGTTATTTCGTCATTGTCTTCGGCCAGTGGACTATAATTGAAATGGAGATGTGAACATTCACCTGCCTCTTTCTCTGAGATGGACAGTATGCTGTCACCTTCGTACTGTCAATGAGTCGTTATGATTACGAGTTTAATAGTTGAACACAAAAAAATGTGTATATATGAATATATTGTGTAAGAAGGTGTGATTCGGGGAACCGGAGGGACTCGAATTAAAGTTAATAAAAGGCCTCTTGTTTCAAAAGTTTATTCTTCACACGTTATTCTGTTAGTTTGTCGAGAGTCGTCAAAGAACTGAACTCTAGACGCGGTTGTGATAAACCCCTCCGAATCTACCTTCATTCTTTACCTCCCCTACCCGAAACTATCAACCTCTTGCATATTTATCTGGTGCCATACCCAAAAATAGACTTCTTATCCTAAAATTTAACCCTCTTCACACACGCTCCATTCCGATCTCCCACGCCGCCAGACATCTTATCATAGAACTAACCCTCTCCATAAACATCCCATCTCGATTTTCCAATTATCCTATCTTAAAGCTAATCACGAACACCCTACCTCCCTTTCCTATGCTACACTTAAAACCAGACGGTATCACGAAAATCACTTATCTCCAATAATCATAAATATCCTTCCCCACTCTTTGGAACCATATCCACCCCCAAAAACTCATGTATAAAAGCCGACCAAGTTAGAGAATAAAACAATCTTAAGCATACCATCAAACCATACGGAGTTTCGTTCAACCTTTACTCGCGAGTTGTATATGTCACAATGGTACATTGTAATTGCGTTATTGGTAAAGACCTATTGATACTACGGTACAATAGATACGAACCCTTAAATATCTCGACTCTTTGCATCGTCCGAACAATTCAACTTGGTTTGAACAAACGTTCGAACTCGACACTTTATTATCATCGGGAGTTGTTTAACTCCAACCACCTTTCCCGTGACATGAGCGTCGATGTCGGCTCTCGATCGTCATGGGACGATTGAGAGCTATCGCGGACACAAAGTCGCCGATCGCCGGGGTTCGGTCGTCGTCGGCGGCTCTCTTACAATTCTATGTGAAGCAAAATACTGTTTGGTCAGCAAAATACTCGAATACTGAAAGATTTAGATAGTAAAGTATTCGAATAATACTCTCGAATCTAGTCTCTAGTCTCTACTGTAATTCTTCAAGTAATGTAATAGTAATAAAGGAAAAAGAAAAAATGTCATGATTACGATCGTTAGAAACGTTATACAGAAATTTTTAATGGTTTTCCATCTGTTTATGGAACTGTATAAATTCTTCCATTTTTACTCTTCCAAGCAATACTTGTAGTATTACGTTGTATCACGTTCGTTAAGAGTTGGATGTATCCCCCTAGCTGAAGTTTCCAACATGTTTAGAAAAATCATTTTCAGTTTGTCAATGTGTACAAGTGACAGGTCGACAGGTCGAACCGAATTACTTCGTTTACATGTAATGCATATTATCGGGCTATTTCCGCCGTTGCTCTTCTTCGTTTCTGTCTTCTTTTCTACTCCAAGTATAATGGAGTAAAAGTCCGAGTCCCTCAATTTTCTCTCCTTCCTTGTAATAATGGCTAAAGAGGGGATTAAACAGAAACATTTATTAAACAGATAGCGCATTCACTTCCTCCATTTCCTCAGTTTCTCTTAAGAGAGCTAATAACATCTTCTTTACGATCTTCTAAAGGATTTAAATAATCTTCAGAAAGCAAACTCCTTCTGATAACGAATATTATAATCGTTTTCAACTATATGGATTTTTCCGTAAATACGTAATGTATCTAAAATTTTAGCTGATGTCAAATAATTACTTAAAAATACCGTAAGAACATGTAATTTATTTATATAATCTTTTTATTCAAATCATATCATGTTGCGTGCATAATGCGAAAAAATGTCAAATTTAGCGTATTCTTGATTAATGCGAATATCAAAATTTTCATTCATAAGACTTGGATACATAAATTTTACATATAAGTACAGAAAAAAGTATACAGAAATTTGACCGAAAAAACTTCGTAAACAAATTCAATTCTTTAATATTCTATTTAGAAAAGTAATATTTTTTTCTAAATCTGCTTACACAGCCAAATTCGTCATTAAAAGGCACAAAGTTTATTAATTTATACCTCTGACTAATAGTGTGTGAGATATTCGTCCAAATATATTTTACCATCTATATTTTAGAGGCAATTTTTGTCTTTCAACAAAAATGATAATAAGAAAAAAAGATATATTAATTAAATATTTTTAATTGCTCTGAAACTCATCAGGTTTTCTTGTTAGTGTAAAATTTTCATACGTATATATTAAATTACGAATTTTGGAAAACAAAATCTAATATACCGTTGCAGATATATAGACAGATTTATTCGATGATTCATCTACGACTCTTTGAAGTTCTAAGGGCGTGTCTAACAAATTTTCTAGACGGTTGAACTGTAAAATTTTAAATGTTACATCTCAAATGCTACAAAGGGTCAAAATTCAATCCTTGAATAAGACAAAGAGATAAAATGTGACTGCAGGGCTGTGGATAAACTAACGTTTGAAGAAGAAAGTATTGTACTTTGACAAATTTAGTGTGAGACTGTTCACTTATTTACACTTTGAATTTTCCTTCTTAAATTAGCGATATGCCGCTTAATCAAGATTTAGTTGATACGCTTTGGCAAGAAAATAAAAATGTACGATAGAATGTTGTGTAAAGTGTAATGTGAAAATAAAATGTTATGAGCTTAAAGTCTCTTTTGTTAAACTTTCACAACTTTTAAAATTTTGCAAGTTTAGAAGGTTTATAACGTCTTTTAAGAATTTAAATCTATTTTGATTCTCTGGTTAATATAAATTCTATTGAAGGTGGAGTTACGTGTGTTATTGATTGCGTTGACAGAGGTATGTTTTGGAAAAGAGCCGTTGGAAGCGGAATACCATTGTTCAATTGTAGCATATTTCGAGGGTGGCAAAAATGAACTGAAAATAAAAGCGTTTCAAAAATATTTTTTCCTTTACTGCTGAGCCATTCGATACTGAATATTGATCATCGTATTCAACCGTGATTTCACTCGAATATTCAAACGTCGAATATTTTCGAAAACCGAAACCCCATTGATACAGCTATCCGTATCACCTATCTTTTGATCACCAGTTGCATATTAGTTTCTAGTGAATTTACATGTCGTTTGTGAATTTAACATATTATTTTGACCTTTGAATAGCAAAATAAAGATATTATAGAATCATTTGCACTTCTATGAAGTGATAGAATTTTTGAACCCTTGTAATTGAACAATGTAATTTTGTCATTCACGCTATTTGCTTTGCTTTGACTTTTATTTCTTACTTTTTCAAATTTTTCCGATACAACTTTATGATATGATAGAAACAAGTTTAAATTAAAGCTCTTATTTCTCACAAAAATTAATACAATAATTGGTTATGTTAATACTATATTTATAAATATTGTTACATACTTATTGTTTATAAATATTACTAGTATAATTAATAGAAATGTTTCTTATACTTATGCAGTCAAGTCTCCTATAACGCGATTAATTCGTACCACGTTATATGAAAACCGTGTTATAAGAAAATCAGAATTAATTGAAATCAGAAAATGACTTCGATGGAAGCCGCGTTATGGGAAACATAATAAGACAAATCAGATTAATTTATACCGCTTTATATGGAAACCATTTTCGCGTTATATAGAAACCGCGCTGTAAGGAACTCAGAAATAATGCAAATTGAATGAATTCTTACCGTGTTATATGGAATCAGAAATAAATAAATATGTGCATAAATCAGACCTATATAGAAACTGCATTCTCAGAGTCTCGACTTGCGATTAATCCGGTTAATAAATAAAATTTTATAATAGAAATGGTAATGAATATGTAGATTTTTACATATTTGAATTTGGTTTATCGAATACAATACATAGTTTATATAATAAAATTATAAACTAAGAAAATTGTTTCCAACAAAAAAACTTAATTTGATACGTATTAGTGACGCATCTTAATTTAAAATAGGATTCTAACATTTTTAAATTATACGATTTATTACTTTGTTTTATATAATTATGCTTTGGGCGCCTACCAAAGTCCTTATTAAAATCTTTTCATTTATTCTCAAACTCTCTTATGACACCGCTTCAATCTGATTAGAATTCAAATATTCTCATCATATGGTTCATACATTGAGGATACCACAATTAGATTATTTTATTATTCATCATCACTGCCAAATATTTGCAGTCTAACTCTTGTTTTCTAATTGGCTAAAAATCTTTCTCATTTTGCAAATTTTCTTTTTGGATTTCAAATGTAGCTTTATTTAGTAGTTCTTCAAAAACCTCCATATATGAGACCAAGCAATTTTGAAATTCCCTTTGAAATTTTGTACTACGCATCGTTAAAGGATTATTTTGAGTTAAGTAACGTTCTAATCCTTTAACCAAATGCAGCCTCTTTTCTACATCATAACTGAAGTTTGAAACGAATTCGTTATACGTTTGTTTCTTCATAAATGCATTCGAGGTAGACTCATCAATTAATTCCACTAATTCTTCCTCATTTAAACTCTCTTCCCGAAGTAGTTCTTCTATATCTTCGTGGTTTATATCTGGAAATCTTTCACTGCTCAAGGCAGAAGCAATGTGTACTATTTCTGTAAATAGAGCTGAAACATTATTTCCTTTTTGAACCATTTGAGGCAAAAGAAACCTCCAACACGCATTAAGCGTTTACGATTTAATTTCTGCAAAAAGCTAATGGGACAGTTCGAATACAATCTGGTATAGAAAATTCTTTCTAAATTTGAAGAAGAGTTTTACCTCCATAATTTCCTAACCGGTTGATAATGTCTTGAAAAAATTGGCGTATGCAGTAAATTTTGAAAGTTCGGATAACTCCTTGGTCCAGCGACTATGTCAATGAAGGAAGGAATTAGTTAGGAGTTTAGTTAATTAATTAGTTAGGAGGAATTTTCACATTTAGGTGATTCAATTCCTTACTATGACTGCTAGCATTATCAAGAATCAACAAAACTTTGAAAATGAAATTTTTTTCGATCATATAGCTTTCTACTTGCGGGATGAAGCAATTATAGAACCAATTCATAAATAATTCCTGAGTCATCCATACTCTTTTATTACTCAGACATCTTAATATTTTTGAAAGCACGAGGAATTGAGAAGCAATTTATTATCATAGGTTTTATTAACAAACTTCCTGATGGATTGTTCCACATATGGAGAGTGATGCGTTGTTCTAAACCCTGAAATCCGCCGTTCATTTCTTGAAATATAAGTCCGAAATAGAAGTCTTGCCAGTACAATGCTACCTCGTCAGCATTAAAAATTTGATCTGATGCAAACCCCCTTTGTCGATAATTCGAGGGAGCTCTATTTTTAATTTTTTGGCAACCCTAGGCATCAGCTGAGGCTTGTTCTCCATGAAATTTAAGGTTGTGCAAGGAGTATCTTTTCTTTAGCTTTAGTAAGTCAATGTATACAGTCTTCCAACCAGATAATCAGAGTTTGTTCCATTTTAACCTTTTGTATTCGACGATGTTTTGGCTAGAGAATAGTGGAAATTCAAAGATTCTCTACTAAAAACTGACGATACTTTTTTGAGCAGTAAATAAAGAATTGTATAATAATAGAATTGTAGAATTATTTGATTTCGATACCTCGCACACTGTTACATTACATTAAATTTGATATATTAATTAATATCGATCTTCCAAATTTTATGAAATGGTGACTGAAGCTCTCTCGAGCGCAAAGGGTTAAACATATTAACGTGCCGTTTACGAGTAACGCTCTTTGCACCTGGCCAGCAACCATCTGTAATGGTTTTCCTTATTTCTTTCCGATTATACTTTAAAGTACGAATTGTAGATTCGTTCAAATTTAAAGATTTTACAGCAGACGATATTTCTTCTCCATCCTT
Source organism: Eufriesea mexicana (assembly GCF_001483705.2). NCBI lineage: Eukaryota > Metazoa > Arthropoda > Insecta > Hymenoptera > Apidae > Eufriesea > Eufriesea mexicana. The sequence continues at coordinate 17,114 of NW_016918451.1, forward strand.
TAAACGATTTAAAATTACGATTTTGTCTACAAGAAATATAAACTTTCTTTTTAACCGTTTTTCAGGTAAATAATATAGCATATAAGAAATTTTACCTAGATGTACTCTAATGTAATGTGTATGAATTGATTTGTACAATCGTATTTTGCTTTTCTTATAGGTTTCGTGTATATTTTCAATTGGTAATATGTAAACGACAACATGGAAGTTGCGGAAATCGTCCAATGCAAAAATTCGTTGAACAACAGCGATCAGATCTTATTCATTGTAACTCAGGTAAGATAATATTGAATCACATTTATTTTTCCAATATTATATATTCTTTTCATATTATTAAACTCTGACATATAACACACGTTTTATACATACAAATACATTACTGAATTTTATATTTTTCATTTTTGTTATTTCAAAAATAGGAATGTTATAATATAGTATAATCAAAGACTATTCCATCATAAAAATTTCATACATATAACCTTATCGTGAAAAACTTTATATAATCTTATACTCCTTTTACCGAGACTATTATTACCTTGTCTTAATATGTTAATGAGTATTTATACAAATTTACAATAGATTTATGTCGAATAAAATAATTGCAAAATAATAAAATACCAAATTTTGAACGTCATAATTTAACTTATACGTACTTGTACGTACATTTAAAATATTTAATTTCAAAGCAAAACTAAAATAATTAGAATCCATATATTATGAAATAGTTTTTTCAAATCAATTTTAGGAGAAATTTTACTATTTTGATTTAAAAACAAATTATTTACGTTTTTAACAGATATGTATATGCAGGATGAGGCACTTAAATAGAAACACCTAAAAATATCTCCCTTATTTATGACGCTATGCAAAAACCCTTCGGGACAAAAGTGCACTATTTAAAGGAGCACATATGATGGTTAGCATTAATACCTCTTTCCGAGGTCATTCTCTTACGAGAATTTGTGGCCATCGATATTTTTTTAAATAGAATCGTATAATTTCTTTTTATGTCCTTATAGGACACGAAAAGACAAATCCAACGACCTTATAAACCGTATTGTTCTGATCATTCAGTCTTTGCTTACATCATCCGAAGTTGCACGTGCTCGAAGTATTGGTCATTCGGGTTAATGCCATAATTAAGTGTCCTTATGAATGATGTAGCGTCCTATGTAGCGAATCTACTTTGATTCCCAGGAACGCTTATCACGTGCCAAATTATTGCGTGACTAGTTTGTAATAATAAGGATCCCGAGTGTGTGGTTAAAGTAGAGTGTTTATTTACAGAAAAGTATGTAATAGTTATAATAATGATGTTGTCGGAGTACCGTTTCAAACACGCGTTTATAGGTATATTCACGATGATTTTTGGATCGGCGTCGAAGATGAACTGATTTCTCGATTTTGATCTATGTCGTGTCTCGTCGTGTCCTGTCCGATGTTTTCTCCAGTTTTGTTCTGATTGGGTAAGATAAATTGAAAGAATAAACTCTAATGTTTCAAATAAATAAATATTCCATACACTTCCTGTTGTTTATACTACAGTTTATTTAACACTTAATATAATTTTATTTTTACATTTCCATCTCCAGCACCACGTGCACAACCTTATATCCCCAAGGCAAGCAACAGACGACTGACGACTTAGCCATCCTTTGTCTTGTGCCGCATCAAGGCATCAGCACACACAGAAACAAAACACACCAGATCACGTGCATATACAAACGTAATATCCAATATAAATGTTGATGGTGGAAAAGTAAGGAGTTTTGATTGGACAGAGGGTGTAACGGAAAGACATTTGGCTAAGGAGTAGGAAACTGTCAAGGAATCGATTTTTGATGGTCAATGACATGATTTATAAGTGGTGTCCGTCGGTCGCATGTGGGGTCCCATCTGTCGAGTCTGATGCTTGTAAAAATTCCTAAACTTTCGCCTTTACCTTTACAACTTAATCCGCTAGAACGGCGGAAAATTTTTTACTTTTCCCCATAGATAGAAATGCATTGAAACGAGGTCCGGTGAACGAGCTGACCACTCCACTGTTCCCTCTCGCTCGATCCAACATTCAGGAAATTGCATTTTAAGTCTGGTACTTGCTATAGCGAGATGGACATCAATCATGTTGGGACCACGTAAGTACTTTGTACAACATTTAATGACATATCGATTAAAAGTCTCGACAACTCTTGACGAAGAAATTCAACGTATTTTGGTTCTGTAAGTGTCCCTTCTATGATTGTGTTGGATATGATTCTTTATCGCACGTTAATAGTTCAAGGCCTTTGCTTTTTCACTTCTTTTATCCACTTTAGATTCTCAATATATTATATAAGTTTACTTGTCTGTGATTCGTAATAGAAGCTTCATTCGTAAAAAGAAGTTTAGGAAAGAGGGTATTATTTACGTCTAATCGATGTCTTATCCATTGATAAAACCGCACACCACGTGAAAAACCGGTTCCAGGTACATTTATTTCATTAATGCAATTGGTCATCGCTTTTAGCACATGTAACTTCGGATAATGTAAGGAAAATTCCTTGAGACTGAATAATCGGAACGGTACAATATAAGGGTCGTTGGATTTGTCTTTTCATGCCCTTTAAGAAAATAAAAAAGAATTATTTGGACACCATTTTGAAAAACAAAACATCAAAAAAAAAACAATCTCAAATTCTCATAAATTATTGACCTTGGAAAGGTATTAATGCTCCTTTATATGTATCCCCTCAAACAATGCACTTTGTTCCGAAGAGTTTTTTATAGCATCATAACTAAGAGAGATATTTTTAAGTGTTAGGCTAGGTATCAAGGAGGTATCGCGTCGTTTCCTTGATCTTCCCGGTCGCGTGGTTTCCGCCCGAAATAATTCGTCTTCGCGATTGTAAGGCTCGAAGATATCCCGATGGGGATGGACGGTTCGACGCGACAAGGTATCTCGTCGACTTAACGAGGAGATACGAAAATCGTCTCGTTGATTTCCTCGTACGCGATCGATGATCGATGTTCGCTTTCGGTTGTCCGTTCGGTTTTAAGTTCTATCTTCGACCACGTTACGATTCCAACTCTCCATTCTCCGTTTTCAGAGCTTCCACGCGGTGGTGGAAGAAGTGGGATGACACGCTGATTGGTTGTATCCAAAAAATAAGAATTCCAATCAGTGTTCCCTTGGGTATCACCACCACCCTCCATACGCCCTTGGCGCGCCTTCTCTTGGAAGAAGGGGGTGATACCTGGGGTACATGAGGGTTTCAAGCGCCCGGCAACGCCGTGTCCCTTCCTTTGGGAAACTCCGGCAACCTTTGACCGCTGGTTCGGTTAGGTCGCATCGTTTAAAAATTCCCTTTGGAAGAGACGAGTTTATGACATGGAATTGGCTATTGAGCATGAAATGAAAATTAAAGTTAAATTCTAAAATGCATGCCATAAAGATGTAAAAGTATAAAATAGCATTACTGGCAATATCAGTAAAACGTTACGCTCAAAAATAGCCTTAATATCATGACTCTGTCATAAACAGGCACCCAAAATCCTCATGTATTGTTCCGTCGCGTCGGTCGGAACATAAGTGTTCCCATTTAAATGCCTCCTAACCTAACCCTGCATATTATTAGCAATGTATACAATCTTGATTTGTAATACAAAACGTATATTTTTTTAACTTAACTCTTGAAGTAATTATGACAGTTATAAATAAATGTAAATTATAATTCACGATACGTTTCTTGTATTACTTTTAGATTTGAGAATATTTTTCTTTTTTTGTAACGTTGTTACGAATAATTCAAATTTCATAAACTATTATACATAGATAAATATAGCGAGAATATAGTATTCAAAGAAATTGCAACTTTTACATATGTATTCCAACTAATTCTTACATATTGTTTGATGCTTAAAATACATATTTTGTAAGACATATTTCAATAGAAACTTTATACGAAAATATAGCACGTTATTACGTACAGTGTCTGTCATAAGCATTAGAACACTAAAAGGAATAATATTGAAAAAGTAACGCAAATTTATAACGAAATTTTATATGACTTTACTTTATCGAGTGTTTCATGTTACAAGATATATTGATTTTGTAAAATTTTCGAACAGTATTTATCAGTTTTACTTCATAAACTGCACCTATCTTTCTTTTCATCTTAGCTACATCTTTATCATTATAATCCTGATAATAAACCTTCAAATATCAAAATGTTTTGTATTTTCTACTATATTACTACTGTCATGCTGTCTTTTACTTAGATAAGATCCCAAATTATGATTTTTATTTTCATATTTATAAACAATAGCATTAATTACAAATGACAGTTATCATAAATTTCGCCGATATTATATGCTAGAACCGTCCTTAAGTTTTTAAACAACATACTATAACAAATGTCTCATTTTTACAAATGCAGCAGATATCCCACACATACAGAGTGTTTTTGTTATTTTGACTGGTAGTATACAGTACATTTATTTATACACATTACATACGATACATTACATTATATTTATGTTCCATTAATTTAGGAAATTTATTAAGTAATCTTATTTAATGGTTAATACTTTATAACGAAGCATGAAACTCGCGTTAATCGAGCAAAATTCTACAGGTCGTAATAGAACCACCTCAATACGTTGGAAGCATAATATGGCGGAAACGCAAATGCAAAATTTTCGATTGCGATCTACTTCTAGAAGTGATCATAAGCAAGTTGCATCTATTGTCTAATTATAAGACATAGCGAAGATCAACGTATTAAAAATGTTTGACATAAATGTAAAATAGGTATTAGCGATTATTAATACCTATACCTACGATTTCTTCTCGTGAAGTGATCAAGATAGATAATAAATTTGTATATAAGATTGTATTCAAATTTTGAGAATGATCATTATTTTTTTATTTGTGTAGGTAAATAGAACAACGCAAGCAAATATTACGATATTTGTAAATGTTACAATAAATATTTATTTATTGTTATTCCGTTCTTGATCCTGTAAATAAGTTAAATAAGTAATATGCTTAAAACTATTATTAAAGCTAGTATTATGAAACTTTGGATACGTGTACTATATGTATACTTAAGTAGATTGCATCGAAAATGTACGAAAAGGTATAAATATAACTTTTATGATTATAGCCTACCAACGTTATAAAAGGGTAAAATAAAGAAGATAAATCTGCGAGTAAACAATGTTTATTATTTAATGTATTTCAGAAATAACTTAAGCGATACAAAGTTTTATGTATGTTGGTACGCGTTTCTGATATTGAAATATGCCTAAAAAAATTTCTTCAACATAATGCAATAATAAAATGCGTATTTAATCGAAATAAACCGTTATATTTCATGTTGTGCATATGTAATAAATAAAGATAGTACTTTTAATTTGAAGGTAAGACAAATAAAAATCTAAATAATATTATATTAAGAATGTATTTTCTAAAATACCAAGATCGTAACATAGAAAATATAAATTCTCCAATCGTTTCAATCGTACACATTTTATCTCAAACAGCAAAATATCTCGAATATTACGCTATAAAGAAAAATATTTTAAATAGAAATTACAGAATTTTGATGGGAAAAAACATTTATACTATTTACAACTATTCTCCCTTTGTTACAATTGTTAAAGGTATTTAATGATCACTTTTGGTTTTTTAAATGAAAATATATTTTTCTTTACAGATTTTTATCCCGCAAAAGAAAATAAAAATTTTGGTATAAAACATTTTTTCAATATACTTTATCTTGAGCTGATATCAAAGTAACTACGGAATTGAAAAAATTAAAAATATTTTATTTTGAAGATTTCTACTTCAAGCTTTTAGTAGTTCCAAATTTTTAATGCTAGTTTCATTGACATATTCATTTATTTTTTATGTTGGAGTACAACGACTCAGGTTTATATTGTGCATGTCGATGTGGGCCCACCAAAAGTCACTGTCTGAGAGGCGTGGTCATACTGGGTCTTCTTCATTTTCCACCACTTTTCGGTCTCAAACGTGATCGTGGGCTTTGCCCAGCTTTCCTTTTTGTCAGTTGAATTCATTTCCAGGACCCACCACGCGACATCACGCAGTGTAATAATCCTTATAGCAATAAATATATTTCTATTTCCTTCATAAAATTCTTGCATTTTCTACAGATTATGGGTCCAGGGTCAGTGTATAGTGACTAAGGTGATTATAAAGTCGGTGAAATTTTTGTGATATAAAGAACAGAAAAACAAATCAAAATGTTTGGTGTAATTGGTTCTCGATCCAGAAATTGAACAGTGAGAATTATTGCGTGTGAAGTTGCTTTCGACGCGACGCAAACGAAGTTGCTTCCTCCGGTTGGTTTCACGTCGAGTGCTTTAGACTGTTTTAAGGTCTAGAGCTGGTAAGGGTTGTTTTATCGTGATGACTGTTCGGTGGTCTGATTGTAACTAACTTCGGTTTTTTGAGAGTTTTGCTTCCTCGCCTTGGCGTGTTTAGAATGCACGTTGATTGGCTATTTTAAGAAGTCCCAATTTTCCAATCAGCGGCATCCTCAGTGTCGTGTCCACCCTTCCATGCGCCCTCGACGCGCCTTTTCCTGCAAGGGTGGGACGATACTTGAGCGGGCGTGAGGTCATGGGTTTTTCCCAAGGCCACGGCGTTCCTCTGGGCCCGAAGCGCAGGCTTCGGTGTGACCCTTCGGAATTACCGTGTTTTATAACACGTCTTTGGCTATTGAGTATGGATTAAACTAGGATTCTAAAAACCTCGTGTTTAAGCCCCCGAATATTCTAAGATTCCAACTCAAAAACAGCCGGTCTTCACGATCGTGTTATAAATCTTGGAAATACTGACCCCACGGCTAGTGATGGGTAAGCCAAGGCCGGATGGGTCGAATGCACCGCGTAACAGAAGTTATAAATTGGAATTGCTGATGATCAAAGAAAGGATGTGAGATATAACACTGTTTCGAGTAGGATAACGAAGAATGGAAACCTACAAGCAACCACGAAGTTATCTCCGGACTTGTTTGGACTGAAGACAGCTGAAAGGGCTTGTGTGACAACCAGTGTAGAAGGTACAGGCCACACTGAAAATTGAAGGTATTCCTGGCATCGACGTTTTGATCATCGGAATCCAAAACGCCATAAAGGATTCAAGCGGAAAGGGACCAGCCACGGATATTAAGGTCATCAGTTATGGACAATAAATAAACTCTTCGGTATCAGGTTAAATAGTGTTACAGTAGTGATCGTTGAGGAAGAGTGTTGGAATAAATCACAGAGGTGCAACGATGACGTCATGCGTGTTAGACTTGCTGGCCAATACAGATTTTTGGGTCTCAAAGACCTTCGTTATTATGCTGGGGTCAAGGTGTCGCCTGTGGGGTTTGGATTTAAAAGACATTCTGTTTTCTGGCATCGTTTAGTTCCAAATCCGAAGCGGTATAGAGCACTTACATCGTTAGAACCCTCACGGACACCTACATTCTTTGTTTGTATTTCCATACGTGTGCATTTCACTGATAATCGCCTCTATACATTCTTCATTATATAACTGTATACGGTTTGTTCCTTTCAAATAACAACTAACTCTGTAATTTCAATGCGAGAAATTACAACGCTTTAAAAGTTAAGAACTGTCTTCTCCTTGTTCTCTAATAATCATCAAAGTTAACCAAATCTGATTTGCCTCGTATTACTTTTTATTATTTATTTTTTATTTAATAATTTAAATCGATTTAATTCCATAATTCGATAATTTCTATAATAAGTAAAAATTATTAAATATCCTCTTAGGATGAAGTTTGATAATAAAATATTTTATACAAAGGTTTCTTATTTTTTTTCGCGGAATACAAATTTATGAGAAAGATATGGGTTCCATTTAAGGGACTATTTTGGTCAAGAAAAACAATTTTTAGGACTTCTTTGTGAATTATTTGAAGAAAAACCATAAGCCTTTTCTAAGTAATTTACTACTATTTGAGTTTTAAATTATTTTTTCTCCATTGTAAACAATGAAAATTGCATATGCTGTGTTTAATTGAACGCAGGTATAATAAAAAGAGTGGTCTCACAATGTGTAGAATTTGAACTGTTCTGTTAAAGTGAAACAAAAAATAATAGCATTGTGATTTCTATGAATTTAACTATTACGTAAACCACGATAAATAAACAATTTTGATGTTTAAAAAGGTGACAGCATTTTGAATTTTGATTATCGATTATTTTAGCGTATAGCATGTTAAGAAAATATTTAAAAAAAAGTCAATACTTTTTTAATGGCCATGATTCGTGTCATAGCAATATGTCTGCTAAAGAATTTGTGTACATTTCAATCTATTCGATCAACTAGAACCTGAAATATCGTGTAAGTACATCAATTTGAAAAATGTCGTTTGGAGAAGAACGCGTTTTCCATGTAAATTACATGGAAATATGGTTAGTTGTGGTTAATCAGCTAATTATGGCCCATAAAATTATCCATCCTCGTACGCAAAAAGCTTCGATTTTCCTTTTTCCGATTAATTGTAACATATTTGACTGCTTCGGGTGGCTGACGCAGTGAGCGAAGGATTTTTCTTTCGTCTAAAAAATTCATATACATTTCCGTTTATTGGCCAAACAAACTTATACCGAGTGCTTGTAATATTCGTAGCATATAATAGAAGCCGTCATTAAATATACACACGATCAAATGCGTGGCAACGTGAACAATTGCTGCTGCTGAATATATTATTTCGGAGCGAAAGGGGTAATGAAAGATGTTATATAAAGGTATATGGTGTAACAATTCATTAATATTTTGTGCTTTTGCTTCTAAATCTCTTCAATAATGCATCTGCAGATAGGTCATCATACATGAAATTTATAGTCTCCATTGCTGGATAAAGGGAGTTGATCATGAGTAAATTTATTCACTGTATCGTTAACTTTAACTTGCCAACACTTATACCAATTATTGGAGGCAGATAGGCTGTGGTTAGTGGTAAGTGGAACGAGTGGTTATTTTGATATTGTATGTGCTACCAGGCCTAACATTTATATGGACTCTTAGCAGGGCTATGTATTTTGTTATTGGATGGAGTTTTCGAATTTCAGGTACAAGGGTAATGGTTACAAACGGAAAAGCAAACCAAATTATTGTCCTATATTGCAGGCACTTGGCGTATATGGTAGCTAAGCATCAAAGTACCATCGTGTTTTACCTGGGGTACGGGTTGGCAATTGTATTTAATATTTCCTGACGAGTAATAATACCGGCGAAACGGTATTCCTGGGATTAACATAGGCAATGTATGAGTGATAGATCTTCGTCGGCAGAAGCCTTGTCGTAAAATGTGGACTATATAATATTTTTCATTTTTTCAATGGAATCAAAATTTCTGCAAATCTTTAATCCATAGCAGAATATTTTGTCGATTTATTAATAACGCTTTCCCTTAATTTTCCTTTTCCTTTTCTACTGATACTGTTATCGGTTTTCTGATAGGATTACGTGAAAAAGGAATAAATTGGAGACGGACTTGTGTGAGATTTACTTTACAGAAACTCAAGTGATACAATACTTTTGCTTAAAACTAGGATTCTAAAAACCTCGTGTTTAAGCCCCCGAATATTCTAAGATTCCAACTCAAAAACAGCCGGTCTTCACGATCGTGTTATAAATCTTGGAAATACTGACCCCACGGCTAGTGATGGGTAAGCCAAGGCCGGATGGGTCGAATGCACCGCGTAACAGAAGTTATAAATTGGAATTGCTGATGATCAAAGAAAGGATGTGAGATATAACACTGTTTCGAGTAGGATAACGAAGAATGGAAACCTACAAGCAACCACGAAGTTATCTCCGGACTTGTTTGGACTGAAGACAGCTGAAAGGGCTTGTGTGACAACCAGTGTAGAAGGTACAGGCCACACTGAAAATTGAAGGTATTCCTGGCATCGACGTTTTGATCATCGGAATCCAAAACGCCATAAAGGATTCAAGCGGAAAGGGACCAGCCACGGATATTAAGGTCATCAGTTATGGACAATAAATAAACTCTTCGGTATCAGGTTAAATAGTGTTACAGTAGTGATCGTTGAGGAAGAGTGTTGGAATAAATCACAGAGGTGCAACGATGACGTCATGCGTGTTAGACTTGCTGGCCAATACAGATTTTTGGGTCTCAAAGACCTTCGTTATTATGCTGGGGTCAAGGTGTCGCCTGTGGGGTTTGGATTTAAAAGACATTCTGTTTTCTGGCATCGTTTAGTTCCAAATCCGAAGCGGTATAGAGCACTTACATCGTTAGAACCCTCACGGACACCTACATTCTTTGTTTGTATTTCCATACGTGTGCATTTCACTGATAATCGCCTCTATACATTCTTCATTATATAACTGTATACGGTTTGTTCCTTTCAAATAACAACTAACTCTGTAATTTCAATGCGAGAAATTACAACGCTTTAAAAGTTAAGAACTGTCTTCTCCTTGTTCTCTAATAATCATCAAAGTTAACCAAATCTGATTTGCCTCGTATTACTTTTTATTATTTATTTTTTATTTAATAATTTAAATCGATTTAATTCCATAATTCGATAATTTCTATAATAAGTAAAAATTATTAAATATCCTCTTAGGATGAAGTTTGATAATAAAATATTTTATACAAAGGTTTCTTATTTTTTTTCGCGGAATACAAATTTATGAGAAAGATATGGGTTCCATTTAAGGGACTATTTTGGTCAAGAAAAACAATTTTTAGGACTTCTTTGTGAATTATTTGAAGAAAAACCATAAGCCTTTTCTAAGTAATTTACTACTATTTGAGTTTTAAATTATTTTTTCTCCATTGTAAACAATGAAAATTGCATATGCTGTGTTTAATTGAACGCAGGTATAATAAAAAGAGTGGTCTCACAATGTGTAGAATTTGAACTGTTCTGTTAAAGTGAAACAAAAAATAATAGCATTGTGATTTCTATGAATTTAACTATTACGTAAACCACGATAAATAAACAATTTTGATGTTTAAAAAGGTGACAGCATTTTGAATTTTGATTATCGATTATTTTAGCGTATAGCATGTTAAGAAAATATTTAAAAAAAAGTCAATACTTTTTTAATGGCCATGATTCGTGTCATAGCAATATGTCTGCTAAAGAATTTGTGTACATTTCAATCTATTCGATCAACTAGAACCTGAAATATCGTGTAAGTACATCAATTTGAAAAATGTCGTTTGGAGAAGAACGCGTTTTCCATGTAAATTACATGGAAATATGGTTAGTTGTGGTTAATCAGCTAATTATGGCCCATAAAATTATCCATCCTCGTACGCAAAAAGCTTCGATTTTCCTTTTTCCGATTAATTGTAACATATTTGACTGCTTCGGGTGGCTGACGCAGTGAGCGAAGGATTTTTCTTTCGTCTAAAAAATTCATATACATTTCCGTTTATTGGCCAAACAAACTTATACCGAGTGCTTGTAATATTCGTAGCATATAATAGAAGCCGTCATTAAATATACACACGATCAAATGCGTGGCAACGTGAACAATTGCTGCTGCTGAATATATTATTTCGGAGCGAAAGGGGTAATGAAAGATGTTATATAAAGGTATATGGTGTAACAATTCATTAATATTTTGTGCTTTTGCTTCTAAATCTCTTCAATAATGCATCTGCAGATAGGTCATCATACATGAAATTTATAGTCTCCATTGCTGGATAAAGGGAGTTGATCATGAGTAAATTTATTCACTGTATCGTTAACTTTAACTTGCCAACACTTATACCAATTATTGGAGGCAGATAGGCTGTGGTTAGTGGTAAGTGGAACGAGTGGTTATTTTGATATTGTATGTGCTACCAGGCCTAACATTTATATGGACTCTTAGCAGGGCTATGTATTTTGTTATTGGATGGAGTTTTCGAATTTCAGGTACAAGGGTAATGGTTACAAACGGAAAAGCAAACCAAATTATTGTCCTATATTGCAGGCACTTGGCGTATATGGTAGCTAAGCATCAAAGTACCATCGTGTTTTACCTGGGGTACGGGTTGGCAATTGTATTTAATATTTCCTGACGAGTAATAATACCGGCGAAACGGTATTCCTGGGATTAACATAGGCAATGTATGAGTGATAGATCTTCGTCGGCAGAAGCCTTGTCGTAAAATGTGGACTATATAATATTTTTCATTTTTTCAATGGAATCAAAATTTCTGCAAATCTTTAATCCATAGCAGAATATTTTGTCGATTTATTAATAACGCTTTCCCTTAATTTTCCTTTTCCTTTTCTACTGATACTGTTATCGGTTTTCTGATAGGATTACGTGAAAAAGGAATAAATTGGAGACGGACTTGTGTGAGATTTACTTTACAGAAACTCAAGTGATACAATACTTTTGCTTAGAATGGTTACAGAGTGAAACCCAGCTCGGAGTTTTAATGCGGCATGTACAAGTGAATAGAAACAAAATACGCATGAAGTATCCTTGATACAAGTGTTCTCAAACGACAATAAATGACGCGATCAGCATACTTCGACAATTTTAATAAGACAATAAAGACATTTCAATAATTGCGTCAAGCAATTTTACTTACATCAATACTGCTGCTGTGATTTATGATGCAGTGTTTCTTGTGTTTCTTATCACTCGTTATATTTATCTATTTTTTCATTTTCTTTTGCACTCCAGAAGTTGCAGTAACTAGATTTCGTAAAAGTAACAATAACTTTCTCGCTATACTTTTTAATTAAAGTTTATGTATCAAACAAAGAACTGGAACCTCTTTTCTTCCATATTCCCTCACCTGAAACTATTAAGTGCTTTGCAACATTTCTGGCTTTCCATTCTTTCTTCCTTTCTTTTCAGCAGTTTTTATATAGATAAGCTTATCAATTATGTTATTAACAGATCATATATAGAAAAAGCTAAACTTTATAAATTTTCAAGACAAGTGTAATATGCGATGTCGTATCCCGAAAATGCTAATTGAAGTATATTGCGTAAGTTATCTCTGACCGCATAACGAAAACGATACCACGCGTGGCCGATCGAATCTTTTCGCACAAAAGCAGCCTCAGCTGCGTTTAAAGTCAATTTGAAGCAGTCAAAGTTAAAAGTTCTTACAGAGTTGAAGTGTTTTATGGATTTCGTTTATCCGCTGTGGGTTAGTATAGGACGTGTCGTTAGTATTTCGCTGTACATAAATGATCTGTACCTCTCTGTGCGATCTCTTCCTCTAAAACACATCTCGTTGCGTCCAAGGGATACCCTAACGTGTTACCCATGTGGACTGATCGAGTCGTGTGTTGTACAAAGTCCCATCTTTTTCTTTTCTTCCACTAACAAAGGCTCAACGTGGTCGGCGTACTCAACGCATCGGTGAGATAATCTCTACCTCAATATGCTGGGCTCGTGTATCAGCTTTATTTAGAATATTACATTATACTTGTCACGTCGGAATTGAACTCGGTACGAATTCTGATGGATTGTAAACCCGTCTTGGAATCTCGTAATGTTACTCGTAAAATTAATATCGAGCAACTGTTTCAAGGATGTTTCGTCAAACTGCCTTCCGTTGAGAATCCTGATTACGTGGATTGTCGCATAGCAGTTCGAGATTCACGAGCAAGAAGGTTGACTGACTTCTTAAGCGGAAGAGAAGGACTATCCCTAACCCTACGTTGCCACATTGTCATATTCTGTACTAGCACTCATGCCAGTAGACTTCCGAGATTATAACCCACTCGTGAGGTACTCACGTATAGCAGCAGTGAAGGTGCCTGCGAGCTTACTTTTAGTTCCTCTGGCACGAGATCTGCCCATGGGCTTAGAAAAATTAGAAACAGGGATCCTTATGGGAGGCAAGCTTGGTCACACACCGAGGTGTGCGTCGAGAAAAGGCCACGCGAAGGCGTCGCCACGGGTTCTTCAAGAATACAACCCACCCTGTGCCTTGCTACATAATAATATAGCGAATATTCACATCGTTCGATGTAAAATACCGAGACAGGCTAAATTCGATCCTTTCGGCTGACAGCTGCTTCGCCTTTGGCAAAATTTTTCGTTTTGGACTTACGGACCAACGAATTTTTTAAAATTCACGTGTTAGATGACCAACGATCCATTGACTCTTAGTCACTAAAAGGGTGTATGGTAATCACAGGCCAACGTCTGAGTCAAAACTGCTAATAGCTACTTTGACTAAGGGCCAATTTGTCGCCTTCATCCTTCCAGAAACTAAAAATATATATAAACCTCCGAACATTGTACAGGATCGATTCTTTCTCCGCCGATACATAGTACGTTACAGTATTTTCCGACATTGCCTCGTTGCAGAATTCGTATTGCAAATAGAAGCGTTGCGACGAATATTAAAGAGGTTAATCGATTTACAATCTTCTTCATCCGGGTTCCAACACATGCACCGACCTATTAAGCTCGGTGAACAAATAAAATTCATGCACAAGCCCATCATGGTCAATTATTAAAATGGCGTAGTCATATTGACCAAAGGACGTCAAAATGTCCAGATATAAGATGTCATAACATGCTAGTCAATATATAAGATTCGCATGCAAGTCAACTCTTAAAATATAAAATAAAATAAATAAATAAATAAGTCCATAAGCGATATATACTGATCACCTAATGTGATCGTAATCCATGAAAGCGTTTACCATTTCAATTGACGAGCGGAGGGCAATCATGACAATTATCAGCGTGTCTTGATTTCTGAGCCCTAGAGCTTTTAGGTTTTCCTTTGTTTTCTTGAATAGCGCCCTGCCTTCCTATTACTATGTAGCAGCCATAGGCACGTACAAGTAATAACATTTGTTACGCAAATGATCGAGAGGGTTTATGGAACACGCTCATTCATAGCTGTTTGTGAGAAAATCGTTCTTCGCTTCAGCGAAAGTTTTACTCCTTTATTAGGGTAAAAAAGACAGCCTTCATGCTTAGTCCATTACGACCTCAACAGCTCATGCGAGTATCGTAAACCCTCGGCATTTTCGAAAGGTATGGCAGGCAAGCGACTACCCGCCACGCGATGCACCGCAGGAAACCCTTCCGATATTCCCACTTCCTAAAAGCGCACTCTCGCTCAGAAAAAGCGCGCCAAGGAGACGCGCGAAAATAGAGGGCCGAGAAGTCTCAGGGAAGACTTCGGATTGATTAATGAGCGAACGAGGCCATTAACTGATCAGACTGCCTTATTGGCACCTCGAGGCACAAGTCTAATCTACTCCGGCTACGCAGTCTAGTCCAAGCGCTCCGCAATTAAACTTCGCAAATGAACAATTGTATAAATAAAGCCTCAGCTTTGGAAGCGAACTATCTTGGATTGGCATCTTCCATTCCAATGAGATTCCTATATCGGTAGGACTTTCTCCCTGTCGCAGTTTAGCCTTAGTCTGATATATTCAGCGGTGTTCCGGTATTTATCTTCTCTCTATATACATATCCTTCGGAGGTTATCCTTGTTCTCGTAACGGAGGGTAACATCTATTACGTAGACCTCGTACCGGTCTTTATTAATCAAATCCAGGTTCTTCAGTTTTCCTAGCACATTAATGTTCTGGAAACATCATTGCTTTATTCGACATTTTATGCTGCAAGAATTTTACTATTTCTTTATTATAAGGGGTTTTACAAAGCGAGGGTTAGGTCACAAGTCTAACTCTCGGTGGCCGATTCGATATTCTTCTCTTCGCTATGAGGTACGCACGCACTCGTCTTTCCCGTAAACTGTGTTCATACGCTTCTCGACCCACCCTTTTAAGGATGGGCCTCCTTTGTTCCTTGATCGTGGATCAAACGAATCGCCGCTTCGATTTGAGACTCCGGTTATCACTGCTACGTGTTCCTCACTCACGCCGCCTTATAGGTAACCGGAGCTCGCCTAATCTTATATATTCTTACATTATGTCTATTTATTCTTGCACGTTTTGCGTGTAAGCATGCGTTCAATAGGTGCCCAGGAGTCTCAGGTTGAAGTTTACGTCTCCGGCATGTCGCATCAATATCCTTCTTAGATCGTTTCGGGGCGAATTTTGTGCCGAAGGTGTTCGTTCTATGTTTCAAGGTGTCCAAACATCTGACAAAACACAAGACGAGACGACAGTCAGAAGCCAAAAACGTAGAATCAGATGGTATTGAGGAGTCAAAGACACAAGACGGTAGTCAGCAGTCATACAGAAAACACAAGACGACATTGAGGAGTCAAAGACATAAACGAGAACTCACACACGAAACATCAAAACGGTTGGAAAAGTCAAAACACATCAAACGAGAAGACAGAAAACGGAACACGAAACAAGACGAAAACGGCAAAGGCGGAGAAGATACACTATACACACAAATCATTCATACACTCGTCAAAACGTGTAATAAAGTATAAATACGAAACGAAACTGCGCTTTATTACTCCACCGAAGTGCTCAGTGTCTTGTAAGTGACACGACACACTGAGAAGAGGGTAGCAACATTATCAAAGGCTACCTCATCAGCGTGGAGATACAATATCAGCCTACGCCACGCTGCATTTTGTGGTACTTTTGTTGGAATGCTAATGACATAAATCGAGATATTTCACATATAACGTCGATATTAAAATGTCTTTACACACACATGTATGATTGTGTACGTGTCGATCGCTAGCTAAATTCTATTGTTCTAACGAGTTAATCTCTGAGGAATCGTTGTAAAGCGCACACCGAGCGAGTCACCAAATATTAAAGCGTTGCCTTTGTATAATCTGTGTTCTTTCCTTTTTAACTCCACTGCCATACCAAATTCTATCAGGTTATGGGCCCAGGATACTCGATTAAAAGAACATTAATATTTACAAGACAGAGTAAAGAAAAACAAAGGCTTTGATTCAAAGTTTGGAGGATCAAACGGCCAAAGAAAATTTAGAGCTCGTCGGCTACAGTTAACACGCTAAGTAAGTCCTTTTTCTTAGTACGCAACACGTTTTTATTAACTAATATGAAAATAAGAACATAAAGCGGAATAAGTATTGTCTATCGCTTTCTGGAAAATTCCTTTTCTCCAAGACAACGAATAAAACAAAGTGGCGGACGAAAGGACCACTGTTACGTCTTCTTCGCCAAGCTTTAATGTAATGGAAAGCACCCAATAATCGAACCAAAGTTGAACGGTTCGGAAAATTATTCAACTTGGAAATTTTTAATGAGAACAACTCTTATGGGCATGGACCTGTGGGACTGCATAACAGTCTCCGATCCCATGACGTTAGACTCCAGAAGAAACCAGAAAGCATTAGCAACAATTTGCCTGAATGTGAATATAATTTGTCACGTTCATCTAACAAATGCCGAAACAGCGAAAGAAGCCTGGACAAATCTTTCTCAGGCTTACGAAGATAAAGGACTAGCTCGCGTACTTAATCTCATGCAAGCGCTCCTCAAAATTGACTACAACGATTTCAACAACATGAACGAGTATGTTTCAGAGGCAATTTCATTATCCCAAAAACTAGCTGACATAGGTAATCCGATTGAAGACAAGCTGCTTGCTGTAATTATTCTGGCTGGTTTGCCATCGGAATACAAACCTATGATTATGGCCTTGGACAGTTAAGGAGCAAACATAACCAGTGATTTAATCAAAAATAAACTGCTACAGGAAAAGGTAAAATGGGAGCCAAGTTCAACGACGAGCGAAAGCGCGTTTGCAAGTAGGAAGCAATATGTCAAAAATACGCATAAAAAGATCCCCATATTTTATGGTTGTAATGAAAAAGGTCATAAAATTCGTCAATGCAAAAAATCACAATCCAAGGTACCTGTAAATAATGCCAAAAACTACAATAAATCTAAAAATAAAAATTGGAGTTTACTAGCTCCACTGATCATTAAAGTACATAAGAGTGACTGGCACATCGATTCTGGAGCTTCGAATCACATGACGCCTGATCGTCAGCCACTACATAATTTCCAAGAATTGGAAAATCGCTTTATAACAGTCGCCAACTATTCAACCCTTCAAGCAAGTGGATCAGGTAATCTCGGCATAAAGCTCAAAGGTCAGTCAGAAAATAAAGACATTAAGAATATCTTACATGTACTCGAACTAAGTGCGAACCTTTTATCTGTAAGTGCCTTAGCTGAAAAAGGATTAATAACTGTCTTTGACGATAAGCAATGCAAAATTTTTTCAAAGGATGACTTTACTTCCTAAGGCATTCCGTTAGCTAGCGGGACTAATCAGGATGGTTTGTATAAATTAGATGTCTCTTCTGATCATGCTCACCTAACAACCTATAACCCCAAAAGCTATCAGTTGTGGCATAAAAGATTAGGCCATCTAAGTGACAAAAATATGGTTTTATTGCGTAAAGGGCTTGCAACAGGGATCGATTACAGTGATACAGACAGGGTACCCTGCGTTGCTTGTATAAACGGAAAAATCACGAGGAAACCGTTTAATCACGATGGAAGACGGAGAGCGACCCAAACACTAGAACTTTTACATAATGATTTATACGGTCCAATCAAGGAACATAATTTTTCAGGAACACGATACATCCTGGTCATCGTAGATGATTACACTGGAATGACGTTCGGCCATTTTTTGAAACAAAAGTCCGAAGTCATGAATGCTTTCAAGGAATTTAAGACCTGGACAGAAAATGAGACAGGTAAAAGAATTAAAGCAATCAGGTCAGACAACGGCACAGAATTTGTCAACACAGAGTTTGACAACTATCTAAAGTGGAATGGGATACGGCACCAGACAACCGTTCCTTACACCTCAGAACAGGACGGAGTCGCGGAGCGTGCCAACCGAAGGATCGTTGGAAAAACTCGTTGCCTACTAAACGATTCCAACTTAGATTCCAGATTTTGGGAAGAAGCGGTTAGAACCGCGATTTACCTAAAAAACCGTTCACCCACTAAATCAGTCAAAGGAAAGACCCCCTTTGAAATGTGGACTGGAAAGAAGATAGATCTTCGGCACCTACGTGTATTCGGATGTAAAGCATATGCCCATGTTCCTAAGCAACATCGTTCCAAATTTGATCCTAAAGGTCTAGAATGTTTTTTTATTGGATACTGTACGAATTCAAAAGCGTACAGATTAGTTGACGCAAAAAATCCACGAAAAATAATAAAAGCCCGAGATGTAATCTTCATGGAGGACCAATTCGGACAAAACGACGGAAAGTTGTCTGAAAAAATTGATAGAGACAATCCGGAAACAAGGATAATTTCTTTCATAGAACCAACCGTCGTGGAAGACAACAAGAACGAAGCCCACATACCAGAAGAAACCGAAAATCAGACTACGATAAGCACTCCGAATTCACCCTTGAGTGATGGCCAGTGCTTAGACGCCAAAAACAGTAGTCATTCGGAGTCTGATCCACCAGTACAAACAAGCACAGAAGAAACTCCTAGAAGATATCCCTTACGTGAGAGAAAAAATAGAGTGTTCCCAGACATGATAAGGCATCGTGCATTCGTGACGACAGACAAAGAATCTTCGTCTGTGGAAGAAGCTCTGTCGTCACCTAACGCAAATAACTGGAAGCAAGCGACGGAAAAAGAGTTCCATTCGATGCAAAGAAACAATGTCTGGGAACTTGTAACACTTCCAGAAGGTGAAAAGGTATTAAATTGCAATTGGGCTTTCAAATTAAAAAAGGATGATAAAGATGATATAAACGAATTTAAAGCTAGGTTAGTTGCAAAAGGGTACTCGCAAACATACGGTCTAGATTTTACTGATACTTTTTCTCCCGTCGCCAGATACTCCACAATTCGATTACTAATTTCCCTTGCGGTTCAATTACAAATGAGCATAGAACACCTTGACGTAACCACCGCGTTTTTGAATGCCAATCTCAAAGAAGAGATCTATACGCACCAACCGGAAGGATACACCATGGATGAAAAAAGGGTTTGTCGCCTAAAAAAGACCATATATTGGCTAAAACAGGCCTCAAAAGCGTGGAATGACAAAATGGACAAAGTATTAACTGAGTTTAATTTTAAACCATCTTTATCTGCACCGAGCATTTACTATAAAGGTGAGGGAGATTCGAAAATAATAATAGCATTATATGTCGATGACATATTTGCTATCAGTAAAAGGAAAAAACAAAAAGATTTACTAAAAAGTCAATTGAGTACTGAATTCATGATCAAAGACTTAGGAATAGCAAAATCGATTTTGCGAATAAGAATCAGTTACAAAAATAACAAAGTCTACTTAGATCGAAGTTCTTATATTGAACAAATGCTAGACAAATTCGGTATAAAAGATTGTGCCCCCACAATCACACCGTTTCCAGTGGGAAAAAAATTAATAAAATGTGATACATGTGATAACCATCCCTATCAACAGCTAATAGGTTCTTTAAATTATTTAGCCGTATGCACAAGACCGGACATCGCATTTAGCGTAAATTACTTAAGTAGATTTAATAACAGTCATAGTCTAGAGCATTGGCTTGCCGCAAAAAGGGTTTTGAGTCATCTTAAAGGCACAATCGACTTGCGACTTTGTTACGAAAAGACAGATTTACAGATTAGAGGATTCGTCGATGCAGACTTCGCGGGAGATGAAACCGATCGAAAATCATGCACGGGATATAATTTCTTGTTAGGCAATGGATCCATCTCTTGGGAGAGCAAAAAGCAATCTAATATTGCCTTCTCCACAACTGAGGCAGAATATGTTGCCACAGTCGAGGCATGTAAAGAAGCAAAATCATTAAAAAGCTTGCTACGCGAAATCATAGATCGAGAAATCTGCATCGACATCTACAATGATAACCAATCAGCCCAAGCGTGGGCAAATGAACAAGTCAACTACAACAGAAGCAAACATATAGATGTGAAATACCATTTCATACGAGAAGTAATCAAATCTTCAATTACAAAACCTCTCGTTGCGAATAAGCACATAGAGTTCACTAAAGCTTTAGGTTTAATAAAAATGTAAGATATCACGATTAGGGGGAGTGTTGGAATGCTAATGACATAAATCGAGATATCTCACATATAACGTCGATATTAAATTGTTTTTGGTTATTACACATACATGTATGATAGGGTACGTGTCGGTCGCTAGCTAAATTCTATTGTTCTAACGAGTTAGTCTCTAAGCAATCGTTGTAAAGCGCACACCGAGCGAGTCACCAAATGTTAAAGCGTTGCCTATCTGTGTTCTTTCCCTTTTAACTCCACTGCCATACCAAATAATATCAACTTCGAACCGGATCCAAACAGTGCAATCCACATCCACGCTACAGCGGGTGTGTATTAATTTCGACGTTTTTCGATGGTGGTGGAGGTTTAAACAAATTGGGTCCTTATGCCCATTGTCTCAAGGATAATTTATTGAACTTTGCTAAGGTGTCCGCGAGTCAAGAGATGCTGATAATAAGGAAATAAGCCAGTTGCCCACTTAACTTGGGACACGTGGTCCTAAGGCCACAACATACCGCTCGCCTTGAACTATTTATGGTTCAATAAAATTAGGTGTTACGGCCCCAATCTGGTACTCAGTTCGCGTGGCAGACACGTTGTTGGGTTGTAAGGCCAACTGTGCTGTAGACGGGCATGAAGGACCAAATGGTTCGGCTGTCTTCCGCTCGGTTGTCCAATGCTTGGACGTTGCCACGCGTTATGAGTTGTAAGGTGCCCGGTTTGAATTTGTAGCGGATAGTCAATCCACGGGGCTGATTATCCACAAAGCTTGTGTACTGGTTGATTGATACAGACTGTCTGTGCAGACTGCTTGTTGTGTACTGGTGTACGTGTGCTGATGTGTGCTGACCAACTGACTGTTGGAATATTTTCTGAATGCTTGTTGGTAATGAACTGGCTGACTGACTGGTACTGACCTAACTGCCTTGTGCGATGCACGATCTTTCAGAGCCCATGGTTTCCAAAGGGAAATCGGTTTTCCTATTGGTCCTTGAGAGGACCGAGGGTAGGCCCTCGGTCCGCGAATCAGATGCCCCCAAAGAAGGGAGGAACGTTTTCCCCGACCAAGTCTGCTGGTGGAGGAAGTTTCTCCCTCAAAGGGGGTTGCGGTGGGTCACCCGCACATTCGTGACCCTTTCTGCAGTACCCGTTACTTTATGGCTCCGAAAGTTGCGACATCGCACATGGCCTGGTCCTTTCGTTTGCAGGCCTATTGTCAGCCAAATCCTAAGTGCTGTTGCCTGCTTTCTAACATTAATGGCTAAAGAATGCCTCGTGTCCAGTGACCCGAGGGAAATAAAGAATTGTCTGAAAATGTATTGAAAATGAAGAAAGAAAGGACACGGAACTTGAAATAAAACAGCAATTAGAATACTGATAATGTATTGAAAATGAAGAAAGAAAGGACATGGAACTTGAAATAAAACAGCAATTAGAATCTGGCTGCCAGAAGACCCTAACCGTCTTCTGGGTCCGGGATTTGTCCCAAAATAGGACAACGCATATGGCTTAATAATCCTTAACATTAGGTGTGCTTATATATCGACTTAATGACTAGTGTTACAATAATGACTGACGTATGCAACCAGTCGGTTGCAGTATATGTAGATCATAAGTGGCCCCTTAACCTAAGAGTGTTACATGTATATATATAACGGAGTAATTGTTTTAATGCAACACTTGCACTCTCGTTGCGCAGTCTTCACGGTAACCACATAGATGGTATCATCGGTCTCTCAGTGTATGACAATTGTTCTTCCGAGCGACCACGTCATGGGTGGCGTGTCGTCTTCCTTGATTAAGACTATTGTTAATATAGTATCAGAAGATGGAAGTTGAAACAGGATATCAATAATATAACCATTTGTTTATATAATGGTTAATACAGATTTTATTAGAGATCTATTGCACGTGAGCATTGTACACCGTACCCACTAAACCCTGCCATATTCAGAATATGACATATAATTAATTTCAAGGGTTGCCAACACGTTGCGACTCTTTAAGGCACGAAGTATGAATCGAATATACGAATATATTTCAACAAGTATGGTTCCGATGTCGAGCTCTTCCTTCTTACCACTCTGCCACTTTCTGTGGGTCGTTTGTTCCTGTCAATATTCTACGAATCTACGTTTTCAAAAAATGGTATTTCATCCCTTAAATGTATTACCATGATGAGAGTCTTGCGTCTGGAATTGTTGTGAAATCGATGTTTGGAAGGTTGGTCAATCTATCGCCAATAAGGAAGTGCCCTGGGGTTAGAGCGGTCTAGTTGTTGGGATCTGAAGATAGTGGTGTTATGGGCCGGAAATTTGTTATGGCCGGTAATAGCTTGTATTTGATTCACGTAGGCAGCAAGGCTTCGTATGACAATAATGTCTCGCCAACCACGTATATCAAATGGTGTTTTGTTGATCGAACTGCGGCTTCTCATAATTCACTGAAGTCTAGTAATCGGGGCGGAACGAAGTACCATATTCCCTTCAATCGAGAGCGCCGATGCTATGACATTATGATAGTTCTGCGACCTTACGGAACATACGGAGTTCCTTTACCGTTGTCGCGTCGCGTCGCGATCGAAATTCTCGTATTTCCTACGGGTTGTAAGGCCGTCTCGCGACTACGACACGTGTTGCCCGCCAAATTAATATTGGGCAACTATTTAAGTTGCACGAGCGGAAAAGAGTCGTGTCTACGACGTTCGACGTTTCGAAAAGAACGTGGCGTGTTGTTGATTTGAATCGGTTAGACGGAGCTTTTGAAGAGAACCGTGTCTCTGAGGTCTCGAACCGAACTGTTTTAGAGAGAACCCGTGTCTCTCAGATCTCGAACCGAACTGTTTGGAGAGAACCCGTGTCTCTCAGAGCTCGTGTGGAAGTGTGTTAAGAGAACCCGTGTCTCTCAGGGCTCGTACAGAAATGTTAGGAGAGAACCCGTGTCTCTCTCAGAGCTCGTACGGAAGCGAGCTCCTCGATCTTCCTAAGATCGGTCTTAGGAAAAATCGGGAGCTCGCAAAATATGATTGGCTGTTTTTGACCAAGGGCGTTCCCTTGGTTCGCGAATCCGTGACCTTGCAGAAAGGGAAGGTTCCCCCAAAAACAACGATAGTGGAGGAAACCCTCTCCTCCAAGGTGGGGTACGTGGGGACCATCCGCGCGCTGGTGACCCCATCGGTCGTTTATTACCCCTAACGAGGGCCTGAGGCTTCCAACGTGTGCGGACCACGTGGAGCCCTCAGGCCTTTGTCAGCCAAGTCTTAAGAGCCGTCGCCTAATTTCGTTAAATTAGGGATTTCCAGGATTCTCGTGTTCCGCGACACGAGAAGTCAAAGAAAAAGGGTAAAGCATTCAAACATGCTGAAGGCATGGAGAGGAAAATTCCGATGCCGAATTGTTGGACCCTAAGACCTGGCTGTTGGAAGACCGTAACTGGTCTTCCTTGTTCCACGACGGAACAATCGTCTTATTAACACCGGTGAAGTTGGTAGCATTGTCTGCGTTGATGTCAGCGCATCGGCCTCGCCTCGCTATGAACCGCCGTAAAGCTGCTAGGAATACTTCGGTCTTTAGATCGTCTACGATCTCTACATGGACGGCTCTTGTCGCGAAGCATACAAATATTGTCAAGTAAACCTTGACCTTGTTAATTTACTCCTTGATGTGGATCGGTTCACAGTAATTTACTCCAGAATGCAGAAAGGGTCTTGATTGTATGATACGCGAGGAAGATAGACCGTTCATTTTATAGTTGATAGCGGGTGGTTTAGCGCGAAAACATCTTATGCATTGATGACTAATTTTCCTAATAAGGTTTCTTCCGTTAGGTATCCAAAACCCTTGTCGCACGCTATTCAACGTGGATTGCGTGCCTGCGTGCCTGCGCGCAAGTTGTTAGGGCGATGTTCTCGTACTAATAACCGAGTGTCGTGCTCGTTCCGTTGCAATATTATCGGATGCCTTATGTTAGATCTTAAATTCGCTCTTGATAGCCTATCACCGATGCGTAATACCTTTCCTACATTTACGGAGTTAACGACGCAAACGCAGTGGCGTTTTTCCCGGCTGACACGGCGAGCATTTCGTTCCGGTATGCCCCGTTCCGCTCTGCGCAATTCCGCCGCCGTCCGTACCTTACTCGGTGATTCCTTGTGAGAATTAATGAAACGGCAGCGTAACAAATAGACTATGATTCGTTTGAGTTTAACGAAGAAGAAAAATCTTTCGAAAAGATCGAAGTCGTCATTTCTAGCGTTTAGTACCAGGAGTGGCCGCTGCTTCAGGATTTATATCACCGAGTCCAGCTAAACTCGAGGCCAATTTGCCTCTGAATCTTTTAGCCATCCGGGACCGTGAAACTAAAGTTTATTACTCGTCAAGGTATTAATAAACCTTGGAACTGCGTGATATTAAATACGCTGGGTTGTCCGCAGATCGTATATGACGCCATTCGTGATCCTCGGTGATGCCCTGAATATCCGCGATTCGGTGCGATACGAATGTCTTGAGCCTGTGTGACGACGTGCGTATCCAATGTAGCATTATGGCGAAATTCGACCGAAATGTTGTTTTGTGGAAAGACACCTTCCGTAGTACATTTGCAATTGATGTAATTTTGCTAGCAAACGAGCTGCGCTCAATTCTAGTCGAGGCAGCGTGATCCTTCTCACGGGGACTACCCTTGATTTTGAAGCTACTAATTGCACCGACACGGTAGCCTGCATGCCGATTCTGTGAATGTACATGCCCCATAAGCTTGCTCGCTAGTGTCATGGTGCGCGGATAAGGTACGAAATAAAACGAAACACTCGAATTCAGACTCAGACTAATACAACGAGTGTCGGTGATTTAACGTGCTGTACATGCCATAAGGCCTCACAACACGGCCCCCACGGGCGCGAGATTGGGATACGCGCAATTAGCGCGACCGGATGTGTTACAGAACAAATCCGATCTTCCAATTTGTCTAACTGGGATGCCCCAATCGACTCCCTTGGTGTTGGGGCGGGACCTTTCTATATCCCTACTGCCTCAGGAAGACAGCACTCGAGCTGTACGATGCGCAACTCTAACGCCGGGCTTCGAGAGCCCTTGTCTGCGATGTAGGCTCCAACCACTGCCACCACGTGGCCCACCCAGCGACCGACGGGCGGACTGCCGCAAGACAGCCGGCCCAGGGCTAAATCGGTCTCCCGTGGTACCGGTGATCACAGGCGTACCGGTCGTCCCGTTCGTGGCGAACCACTACCGTTCTGAGGCTGCTAGCCCACCTCGACGTAGGTGAACGTCAGCTAGGTACCGTGGGGTCGCCAATCCCATACTACGGCCGACCAAGGTCAACCGTAGCCCCTGCGGGGACTCAAACTAATACGATGGGCAGCAGGAGGTCAAGCCCAGGTTACGTGTGTTGGCTCCGAACAACCTCGACCTTCCCGGTCATAAACCGAGGATGACGCAGCCGCCGTCACCTCTCGGTAAGGGTCACCACGAGGGTATCCTTCGAAGGGGCTAACTCGGAGGAACGAGTCACCTCTACCCTTGACTTTGACGTGAAGGGACTATCTCCCCCTTCGGAGAGGTGCTTGTCCTCTTGACGGGCTTTAAAAGTGCCCATTCTGGAAAACAGGCAGTTTTTGGACAGTTACGAGGTGGAGAGTTCGAGTCGGTGGATGAGATATAGTTGTCAGTCGGAATACCGTAATTAGTCAGTCGAGTTACGGTCGTAGCCACCTAGTAAAGTCTTATCAGAGATTCGCTAGCAACAACTTCGCTTAAACACCTCAAAAAACGATCTTCCACCTTGATCCCCTACATAATTTTGAGGGCTCAGCCGGGATCAAGATGAGCCACTAAGATCGAAAGGTGCAAGCGAGGTGCGAACGAAGCCGTATAGCGGAATGGATAAGACCGTGCCAAGAGTTCCTGAGAACAGAAGAAGTTTCGATAGTCCAGTGATCATGGCGTTTCAAGAGCGTGACAGAGCTCATCGTGATGAAGGTGAAGGAGCGGCTGAGGATACGCGGCTTGAGTACAGTCGGCACGAAGGCCGAGCTGTTAGCGCGAGTACTAGAATCGAGCCCTTCGGATTCATGTACGGACGTGGGCCACGTCCAGGAAGAAGAGCAGGCAAAGGGTGGCGACGCAGGAAGTGAGGACACGCGCAGCACGAGTGTGACGAATACACAGCCGACGGAAGTCCGCGTTGCGTATGCAACAAAAAATGGAATTCCTGCAGTGAGAAAATACGCTAATGAAGAGACAAATGGAGGTCCTAAGGCGTGAGATGGCTCTAAATCAAAGGGCCCATCCAATGAAGACCAGTCGACGGATCGCTCGGGAGTAAGTGTAAATTCAATCGCCGAATTGTTCCACTACTTTGATCAAACGCCTGAGGATTTTCCGGCTCGGTCCCAAAAAGCACAATTAATATAAAAGAAACGACTCACTTTCACGATTACTTTCACGACAACTTAACCAAGGCGAGTCGTGTACCGATAGAAGACCATGAGATGGTAATCGATCACCTCGTCAACGGCATCCCCGAACGGGCACTGCGAAAACAAGCGAAGAGGCTTCGAAATACCAGAAGCGTTGCTGCACGCATTCGAGACCCTCGAATTGGCACCAGTCGCAGAAGAAAGTCGTCTAAAGCCGCTCAGGACGAGCTACGAGGGAAAGCAGCCGCACTGCGAGAAGACCTCAGTGAGAAGATGACGAGCCCATCTACCAACAAGCAAGGCGCTTGGGATCAGCAGGAGAAGACTATGGAGGACGACGGAGAACGACGGAGGACGTTGATAGATGACGGCAAACGTCAAATCGAGGACCAAGGTGCTGGAGCCGAGTGGATGGGACCCAGGCTCGGTGGAGAAGCTGAATCCGTCTAGAAGCAGCGGAGACGACGATCCAAATAGGCCGAGCTTGGTCTTGAAGTAGCAGTGAGAGCCGAAACGGAATCAACCCTCACCGACAGTCTCACGGTAGACGAAGAAGTCTGCGAGGGCGAATACGAGATCGAACGCGATTCAAAATCGGAGCATAAAGCTTCGAAGTTCTCTAAAATCACCGATGCTGCAGTAAAGCACGAAAAGGTACGAATAGATATAAATTCTCAGACAGAAGACACGTCGAAGGATGAAGATTACGTGCAAGATCCCTCAGCGATGACGCGTATTATTACTATGGTGATTATAGAAATAATAATCGATCACGATATGAGGCTATCACTGATGAAATCATGGACAAGTACGACAGAGAGGTGGCCGAATTGCTGAAGTACAAGAGGTAACGTGTCTCGACTTACGGCGAGGGTGGCTGAACGAAAACGAAGCGAGTACCGACGATGAAGAAGGGGTTGAGCACCTAGAAGGAGACACTGATCGGGAGCAACAAGACGCAGGTGCCCAAAAGCCTCCTAACTCCAGAGGACCTTGCGAATCGTCTGAACGAGGAAGCCGACGCGATCCGAAGGAGGAACGTGGAATCGAACGGGTTGCCGAAAGCAGCGCGAAGATGTCATCGTTACGAATCTCAGAAGTCAGAGACCCTGAAATGGGGAACGCGAGCGTGCCAAGCAGCCTGGTCCTGAAAGACATCGTTCCTGATTCACAATGTGAACGCGAGCTGGTCGAACGCAGCGACAACCTGGGGCTGGAGCAGCAAGTGGAGCAGGAAGAAGAAAGATTACGAGGGCGAGGACGATGGGAAGAGCGACAACGAAGACGAAGGTGAAGACGAGGACGAAAACGAGGAGTCGAGGGATCGGAACAATTATCGGTGCACGGAAATGATATCGGTACAATGGCAGGATACAGAGCGGCGCGGTCTTTGGCCGTGGTCGTCTCCGACTAGATCCCGCGGTTAACGGAGATGTCACCAGACATCCCTTTGGCAGTGGATGAATGTGTCTAATTGCAGGAGTGAATTATTTATTGTTAATTTATTCATAAACAGACCGTAGTCCATTTACATAAAATTTCACATATAAGAAAATAGGAAACAAATTATACATAATATAACATCGAAGGGACGTGCTTATAAACGCTTTGTTCAGGAGGAATGGCTTTAATCAATAATCATCCGTAGTTGTCTTTTGAAAGTTTGTAAAGACCCATAAAAAAAATCTATACGATTATAAAGAGTGTTTGAATCAGCAATAATACGATAAATTGGATTAATTAATCCATATCTAAATCTGGACATATGTATATGAAAATCTGCTCTAGATCTCAGTATACGTTCTGGCACATAGAAATTAATTTGCGTAAGAAGAGAGGAGCAATCAATTTTATTATTAATAAAATTAAAGATAAAACTATGCACAGCCTATTATGATATATTATTATGGAGTAATCATGATCAAAAATTGATATTGGATTATTTAGCTTATATGCACAAAATCTGAGAAATTTATGCCGCATTTTCTTGATCATGATTTCGTAAACCCTTGCCATTCTGATAATATATATACAGGTTTCGTGCTAGCTTTTTGATTGTTATCGGTTTATCGTAAAAATTTTAGTAGTACCGTTGACGTACCTAATTGATCGTTTATCTCATATAATTTAACATTCATCCCGGTTAGAGTCGTTATCTATTATATTTATTATAATAGATATATATTTAACTAGTCCATGGATCCCTGTTCGTGTACTCCGTTTGACAGCGGGTGAAATGAAGTGGTTCTAATATATTTGATTTTGAAAGCCTTTTCGAATTCGTCCATGAGGTAGCATACAAAATTTTGTCCTCGATCCGTTAATATACTTTTGGGTGAGGAGAAGATGTACATGTAATGGTGAATCAGATCCTTAATTATCTTGGATACTTGTTGATTTTTGAGAGGAATTAGTACGATATTTGATTAATACATCTGGAATCGAGAGTATGAATTGGTATCCGTCCTTGCTTTTTGATAAGGGGTTTATAGTGACCATTGCTATTTTGTCATTTGGATTTGTAAGACTATCAGTCATTACTACGGGTTCTGTAGATCGTATCTTCGTCAGTTTTCCTTATTGGCACATTGCATAAATTTTTATGAATTCTGTTACGTCGGTTTCTATGTTTGTCCAAAAGTGTCGTTCTAGAATTCTAGCTAGTAACGGGTCTTCCTTGTTCCGCGAGGGAACAGTTCGTGTTGTCTAGTCGTGTTCTGACTGGTGTTTCCTCACGGTTTGCATTAATTGGTCTCGAGTAGTTGTGGGTGGAGAAGAGATAGAGTTTTCTGATTGCACCAGGTGTTTTGGAAGGACCTTTGGTTTAGGAGTGAGAAAATGTCAGGGAAGTTTCCTTTCTGTATTGTTTTGGTCAACATTTATGCGTGGATGTCTGTTTAACGTTTCGTTTCGATGCATTTCGGCCAGCCACGCGTGCATCCCGTCTGTTGAGTCTGGTCGTAGGTATTGTTGTCTATAGTCTAACCTTCATTATTGCCGTCGCAACACTTTGCGGTTTTTGGAGGAGAATGTAATTCTTTTCTCGAGAGTGTGCTCCAGATATCTTAATACGAGAGTGATGTTTAGGATTTCAGTTTCCGAGAATTGTTCGATATTTATATTTTTGTTTTTGCCTTGCATTGATTCTTAACCCTTTGCGCTCGAGGCCCGTTTCGCTCTGGCGAACCAGTAACTCGAGAGCAGTTAGGCGCTCCCGGTTATTTCATGAGTTCTTTACGGTTAACTTAAAATGAATTCTGACATAATAAAACTTGTATATTTTAACGTTATTTTATTATTTTATTATATATTAACGTTATTTTAAATAACATTATTTTATTATATATTAACTTTAATCTTATAATTAATCTATCTAATCTTATAATAATCTTAAATCTTAATTTTGTATTATATTTTTACATTATACATATCTTCATGGTTCAAAAAAGAATATTTATTAAACATTACGTTCTATATTTTTGCTTCGTATGGTATTTTATAAAGCAATCTCCAAGGCTTATCGGGGCAAGTGTCCCAGTAGTACACTGTTTGTTGCCTTTTGCCAGACTTGGTTCTTTAGGAGCAAACCTTGCAATCTCTTTTTGGTCCAATTAGAACAACATGGAGCTTCCTATTTAGTCGGATGTCTTCAGAATTGCTCTGCGAAGTAGAATCTGTGCTAGGTCGTTTTTGCCGGAAATCTCCTCTCAATTGATCGATCAAAGTTTCCAAATATTGCAGGTGACTAAGCGGCCGTTCGTTTCTCTGCTTCTTTTCTGACTTATAAGGAATATACGAATTGATAGAGCAGATCTCTAAACCCCCAAAAAATTATTTTTGCCACTATTTTATGGATTTCCTCAAAAAACAGTACGTCGAGGCCAATTGGTCAGCCCTATCACCACCGCTCATATAGTTAATGTAATTGGCAATAACATTGGGCTTTTTTACAATAACTTCAACCCGCCCCGTAAAGTCCGCCACTTCCTCGTCAAATTTTGTACTCACTGTTATTAATGTGGTATACATGAGCCACCTCATGCTGGACTTCGGTTACTGTGTTTTAACCACTTACGCTATAAAGACGTGCCACGCACGTCGAAATGCTTTTGTTCCAAGCCGCCAGCGACGTGTATACCACGTGAATGTAACGCCTTACCGCATGTTATATTGTAGAGCGCGGCACGGCAACCGAAAGTTAAATCGTAGCGCAAGTGGTTAAGTATGGCACCTGGGTCTATAGATGGTTGATCCGAAAAGTATAACGGTATTCTGTTGTTACCGATTTATATATTGTTATTCTGCATATTGTGTGAATATTGTCGAAGGAAGGGAAGTCCTATTATTCCGTCCTGAATTAGGGGGAACTCGTCTGGAATTACGTGGAAAATATAAGAATACTCTAATTTTTATGTATCCTAATGATTTGCGTTCGTCTCGTTCCATTAGAAATCGTATTCTTCTGGGTTCCAGAGTTTGGTTGTGTCAAATAACAGGTTTGTGGAAAATAATCGTTCAGCAGAGATCCTTTTACGGATTTTATGTCGCTCGTTACACTACACGTAAAATTCGCCTGGCTAAAAAGTCTCGGTGACAGTTCGTGTGTTATTATATAGCTGCTCGATGGCGGCGGGGGAAGAGACTAGGAACCTAGGTTTTTTTTCCTGAGGCATTTGACTCAGGTAATGGTCCCTTGATAAACAAATGATTCATCGCTGGTTTTTGCTGCTACAGGTTTCCTCGTCTTGACATTCGTCTTGACATTCCTGAGGTTAACATCGTATGTGCTGTAACCTTCCTGGGGTATATTGTAATCGGTCTCTTATTTCACTTTTTCAGCAATCTGTATCACTATAGCGCGTGTCCTGGCTAACTTTCCAGTTTTAAGATGGTGAAAATTTGATAAGCAACGCTCTTTGGCGTGGTCAATTTTTCCACAAGTGTCGCACTTCATAGGGCGAGGTAGTTGCGTCGGTACTTTCGGTACGAAAGGGACTGGTTTGGTCGGGAAAGGATTTCGAGGTCGTTGCGCAGATGGCACTCTGTTCTCTGCACTCGCAGTAGATCTTTGTCGAAACTATAGTTCCATGTCGGTTGCTACATTGCTGGCTTCTTGTAGTGACTTTGGTCGTGGATGAACAGTTAGTCGCCCCATGTCATTTTTCAGATTGGTAATATGTGTTTAGTGCCTCATTTTCCATTATGTTCAGAGCTATTCGTCGTTCTTCTGGCCTGGGATGTTCGATTTGCGCAGCGTATCGTAGTTCGCTGAGTGTCTGCTTGAACCGTAAAGTGTGAAGTTCTGGACGCTTTTCATTAGTGCTTGTTTCGTTACCTGTAGGTTTGATCGGCTATGACCTTCGCACGTTTGAATATTTTGGAAACATATGCTTCGTTTTGCATTATTAATGAATTTTTCGTTGAGATTTACAAATAATAATCCTAATTTATCATGGCATTTGCTTCTTGCGTATCTTACAGATTTGATGAATTCCTCCACTTTCTTGTCATCTCGAATGGGATTCGCTGAGACTCCCAATATTGTCCTTGAATGGAAGGCGAACTGTCTACCTGTTGATCACGGGGTCCCGTTTTGTCTGTGCTTTCGCCTTCCAAAAATTAGTAGTGCAACGCATCGCGAATTATATGACTACGAGTTGAATTTGACTTTCTGAAGTATAATTGCGTTGTCCGTAAGGGAAACTTGCCAATGCGTAATAATTTTATATACAATTCGGAGTCTAATAATCCGTCCACTTCAAATGGCATATTAAAGTTGGGGTCGGCAAGAGGCAGATTTTTCAGAATTCTAAGATTAGTCTTCGAGAGGGTTCGCGATATCACACGAATGTGAAATATTTTTGTGATTTATGATATGATTAGGAACGTTGCGTCAACAATGAATTCCGGTTACTGGGACTTCTAAATGTTGATGGGAAATACCTAGTTTCCTTGAAAATTTTTCTGTAAGAAACTGAAACTATGACCCTGAATTTTGCATTAATCGACGTGGTAGTTGATTGTCACGATTGTCTCGAAGGTAGACGATCGCGGTAGATAATACTACTTCTGCACCCTGAGTTGCCTTGAAAGCAGAAACGTTGTCCTGAAATGCCTCTTGCGACTCGCCTACCTGTTCTCTATGCAATAGTGTACGATGCCTCCCCTATACCGCCTACATATGCTAGTCAAGCATTTTCGCACTCCGTGACTGTTACAGATCCAATCCGTTTTACTCGTAAACCGTTGTGCCAATGCAGATTTTGGCTCCGTGATCCAATGATAGTCAATTGTCAGCCAAATCCTAAGCGCTGTTGCCTACTTTCTAAATCAATGGCTAAAGAATGCCTCGTGTCCGGTGACCCGAGGAAAATAAAGAATTGTTTGTAAAATGTATTGAAAATGAGGAAAGAGAAGACATGGAATTTGAAATAAAACAGCAATTAGAATCTGGCTGCTTGAAGATCCTAACGGGTCTTCTGGGTCCGGGGTTTGTCCCAAGATAGGACAACGCGTATGACTTAATAATCCTTAACACACTCCTAGAAACTCGATCGTTCTCAAATATGATTCCATCGTGTCATAAAGAGTTGATAAGTCTTATTAATTCTATAATAATGTTAATTTATCGAGGATCAAGCGGATCGATCGCCGCTTCGATTTGAGACTCCGGTTATCATTGCTACGTGCTCCTCACTCACGCCTCCTTATCGGTAACCGGAACTCGCATAATCTTATTAAATCTTACAAGCGGGAAAGGGATTAGAATTCTAAATAACATCTCGTTCATTACCTCTCAATATTCCAAGATTCCAACTCGCAAATAACTTTTCTTCATGATCGTGTTATAAACCTTCCTCCTCATATCGACCTCACTGCTCTTTTCGGCATGTCAAGACTAGATAATCCGTATGGACTGCGGAACATAAAAGAATAAGTGTAAATCCGAGGTCCCGAAGACTTGACTTTTTAAAATTCACTTTTCGTTTGCAATCTATAGAAACAAGTATTTCGAAAAATCTATTCTGGTAAAAGAATCGGGTTTATAGAGATTTAACTTTAAATTTTTATTATATTTTATTCTCTTGCAATACAAATGCGCGGAGGCTTGAATCTAGTGCGATGCGTGATGGAGACGGTAAATTGTCGAAAGAGAATGTGTGCCCTCGAACCCTTCAGCCAGGTTCTTATAGGCCCTATGACGGTTCATTGCGTCACTCAGTCCTGCTTCGAAAATTAATAATTTTAATGGTTCCTCGAAGCAAATATAGATCCCGATGTAGGGTGACGCCCTAATCGGGAATTAGGGCGTAATTTATTGCGTGGAAGTATACGACAGTGCAGCGTTTGGTGACGCACACCCGCTTGTGTACCTGGACGCAATAAACATGCTGTGTAGCCCTTAATATTTTGAAAATTACATGGTGTAGGAAAGGATTTCAGTGAAACTACTGCTTTTGAATAACTTTTTTATTCTCCGTATGCTAGTCGGATAGTGTCC
Organism: Eufriesea mexicana; assembly: GCF_001483705.2. NCBI lineage: Eukaryota > Metazoa > Arthropoda > Insecta > Hymenoptera > Apidae > Eufriesea > Eufriesea mexicana. The sequence continues at coordinate 52,009 of NW_016918451.1, forward strand.
CAAAAAAACATCCCTCGTTGTTTTATAGGGCGTGTCCCCTCTCCGTCGCCTTGTCTTCGCGTGTCCGTAGTCTCTTCCGCTGAGCTCCAGTCCATACGTCCCAGCTCGGCGTCTAGCATCCCCATCTGTGGCTGTTGTTCTTAGGCCTCGGCAAGGCCTTCCTAGAACTCCAACGAACAGCTTTCTCCCGCCGGAAGACAATGGGCAGCGGTGAAAGTTGCCCACAGGAAGATATCGCTCCAAAATAATTCGCTTCTAAAGATGAGGTTTATACGTACAATTGCTTGCCCGATGTCTCCGAATGAAGTGCACGGTCTAGACTCATTTGTTTGAGTCCAGTCGACTAGTACCCGAAAAGTGCCTCGAGGTGCCAATAAGGCACCGTGATTGTTAATGGTTTCGTTTATTCATTAGCCAATCCGAGATCTTCACGGTGACCTTACGGTCCTTTATTTTTGCGCGTTTTCTTGTCGCGCTTTTCCTGCGCCGGAGTACGCTTCTAAGTACTGGGAACACCGGGGAATTCCTGCGGGCCCGCGATGTATCCACCTGGCGGGTCTTTCGGAATAGCCAAGGATTTATGGCACTCGCGTGCGCTATTGAGGTCGTCATTGTCTAAGCCTGGAAACTGATTTTTTACCCTACTAAACTAGTAAGACTTGTGGGGGCCCTCCCCCACCATCGTTTGAGTTCAGCTGGTCGCTGGTATCCTAGCTGGCGACGTAGCTAGAAGGGACGGAAAGAAAAGGAAGGGATGCGTTTCGTCCTGGGCCTGCTAGCGGACTCATCGGTAAGGCTACCCTAGCATGCCCTGCCTTAGACACTTTTTTTTTCTCTTTAAACATACGTTTATTGTGCCAGGAAATCTTTACAAATATATAAATTCAATAAAAGCGAGAAACGTATAAAAGGTTATACATGACAACTTAGGCTACGAGATCGATGCCTCCAACATGAAGCACTCGCGATCTTAAAACTAAACTTAAACTACCGCGCTTATCGCTTTAGGATAATATATACTTAAGAACTATCTTATATTAGGTCGCGTGATTGTCTGTGTATAGAAAAGGCACGAAAACTATACAGTATATGACTTTAAACGGGTGAACTAGATTAATATATATATACTTAAGAACTATCTTATATTAGGTCACGTGTTTACCTGTGTATAAAAAAGGCACGAAAACTATACAGTATATGACTTTAAACGGGTAGACTAGATTAATAACTAAATAAATAAATAAATAAATAATAATAAATAAATAAATAAGAGGGAGGAAAGGAAGGCGGAGGGGGGAAGGGTACATAGATTTTATTTATTCAAAGATTATTCGGTACAATACTTATGAGTATGAGTAATCTGAAAAATTACGAAAGACAAAACAAAAGTGACTAAGTAAAAGTATGAAAGGGGGGAAAAACAAAAATTAATCTTCTCCCCGTCAGGGATACTAACCATTATACTAACGAGGGTTTTCTGACCGGTTTTATTTATTTACTCGTACATGAAAGTTTACAATATTTTTTAACAAGTGTATAATTTGTGTTAACGCGAATCGAGCCACCAATATTTTTTTACATTTTCCCAGTCTATTTTTGACAATTTCATGTTAATTTTCGACGCGTTGTTATAGTTGCCGTCTGTGTTTGTTGCCCGCTTTCCTAGTCACGTGACAGATGAAGGGTACATTTTCGCTATTCTGAATGTACCCCTGACCATCAAGATGTAGGAAAACTTTCTGGGCGCGTGTATCCCGTGTATCGGGTTTTCTCAAAGTATTGCTGATTGGGGTAAACGGAACTGTTTATTAAACTATTGCTTTTTATATTTCTAATCTTTGCCCAATGATTTCGGATCAGTTTGAGCATGAATAAGTCTACTCTAACTATCTCCGCGTATTTGTAAAGTTTATTGTTGCTGATTGATTTTGTGTAGTTTGACTCCAGAGTCCGATATTTGCCAAGACAGGCTCTGAGGCATTTCCTCTCGAAAATCCTCCGTTTCTCTATCGTACTTGCCGCTACGTTGAACCATACAGGGCAGCCATATGTCAGTATCGGTCTTACAAGTGTTCTGTAGCAAATAATTTTCCTTTTCGCGCTTAGCAATTTCGAATAAAACAGACGTTTGTGAATGGCAAATGCTTTCTGAGCTTTCTCGATCTGCGTTTGGACATGGTTGATAAAGTTTAACTTGTAGTCCAGATGTACACCTAAATAACGAACCACGTTTTTATTCGTAATTTTTACGCGATCGTCTTTTCCGTCGTGTAATTGAAAGTGTTTCGAGTGCGTCCGTACGTCGTTGTTCGCGTTCGAGAACCGTGATATATTTGGCCTGAATAAAATGGTTTCGCATTTACTCGTGTTGATCTTTAACTTCCACGTGTGGCAGTAATCTTGAATTCTTTCGAGGATTTCTTGCAATCGCGTTTTCAATTTCGAGGGTTTACTATCTCTCATATAGATTAGTAAATCGTCTGCGAAAGCTACCGCGAATTTATTGGGATCGTTATTTAGGTCGTACATGTGGAATAAATCGCTTGTGTATATGCTAAACAAGATGGGGAAGTTGACAGTGCCTTGCTGCAAGCCATTTTCAATAGCGAAGGTTTTCGCGGACGAGCAACTGTTTTCCGTAACAATGAATTTTTTACCGTGTAACATATCCCAGATCATTTTGACAAGGTATGATGGAAAGCCCCTCATCGTGAGTTTAAAGAAGAGATCGTCCAGCCACACCGTGTCAAAAGCTTTCTCCAGGTCTATTAGGAGCGCGCCTACGCATTCGTCAGCGAGCAGGCACATGCTTGGTCTAATGGCGAACACATATACATACATACTGCTGTTTCCCTCACAATCGCGCACTCATTCTAACACTACTTGAGTACGATTCGAGGCTCGTGAGTCTGTTGAGTCGCGTGATGATCTGACTTTTTTGGCTGCGTAACTGTTTGATGCGAGGAGTGAGGTATTTATCCGTCGTGTTGCTGTTTGTTATGCGTGGAATAGTAGAGTCCATTGCGCTGATAATGTTGCGGTTTAATTTGTCGAGAAGGGTGTCTATTTCCTCTATGTTTAAATTTCTGTTGTTCGGTACGTCTGGGATGTCAGTCTTTGTTGAGTATTTTGCGAATTTAGTCCAGTCGGTTTTGTGAAAATTATATCGGTTCAGGATGACTGATTCGTCTATCCTTGCGATAGCGTTCCCATCGAGGGTATCGATATTTCTATCAAGATTACTCGATGGTCGCTATCATATTCGAACGAGTCTAGGGTATGGTGGCTGAGTGTCTTATGGAATACAATGCGACTATCTGCTAAACAGAGGTCTATGAAGGCCCCGCTTTTTGGATAGGATGGAATTGCTGTCCTGTGGATGGAGGAACACGTTCAGTTGTGTCCCTCTGCTATTGTTTGTGGCATTACCCCAGGAGTGATGTTTCGCGTTCACGTCACCGGTTAGGATAAAATAATTATTGGCTCTATATAATTCAAGCTGCCTGAATAGCGATTTAAACTCTGCCATAAACTCTTTGTTACCATTGCGAACCGCGTACCCTGCGATTATAAATAGCTTGTCCGTGCCTTGAAGTTTTATTTCTATAACTGTTGATTCGAAGCTTTTGTCCGTCATTTCGTGGTCTAAGCAAATGTGTCTGAATTTAATGTCCTTACGTATAACGATGCCTGTTCCGCCACCCTGTTTAACGTTAAATCTATCGTTTCGTACAAAATTGTAATTTTCGAATACAATTTTTGGTCTAGAATTTAGTTTCGTTTCGCAAAGTAACACTATATCTGGTTTTCGTTCATTTAGGCAGTCCAGGAGAGAGGCCCGTTTTTCATTTGTTATAATGGAGTTTACGTTTATTTGTATTATGCTCAGCCGTTTTAACGCGAGTTTGTTAGCTATGTATGTTAGCTGTCTATATAGGAGTATCCATTAAAAATCTATTCCTAGGGATTCCGCGATGAAATCGATTTTATTGCTATTTATTTCCACGGTTTCCGCTATACGTGCGATCTGTTGGTTTATAGAGTTTGACATTTGTCTAATTTCTCCTAGTAATGTCGCGTTGGATGTGTTCGGTGAGTTAGTTTGTGCCTGTAGCGTCCTACGGTATCGAATCTCTTCGATCCCCCAGAACGCTTATCACGCGCCAAATTAATATTGCGTGACTAGTTGTGATAATAAGGATCCAGAATGTGTGTGGTCAAAAGAGAGGGTTTATTTACAGAAAAGTGTAGAATAGTTATAATGTAGACGTTAACGGAGTACCGTTTCGAACACGCGTTTGTATGCGTAATTGAGATGTTTTAAGGGTCGGTGCCGAAGACGAACTGACTTCTCGATTTTGCTCTATGTCCTGTCTCGTCGTGTTCGGTCCGGTGTTTTCTCTAGTTTAGTTCTGATTGGGTAAAATAGATGTTGGTGGTGGAAAGGTAAAGAGTCTTAATTGGACAGAGGGTGTGACACAAGGACCTTTGGCTAAGGAGTAGGAAACTATGAAGGAACCGATTTCTGATGGTCGATGACGTGATTTATAAGTGCCGTCCGTCCGTCGCTTGTTGGGTCTGTCACAAGTGGGACCCATCTGTCGCGTCTGGTGCTAGTAAAATTCCTAATCTTGCTTTACCTTTGTACGCTTAATCCGCTAGAACGGCGTTGAGGCACATCGAACCTCCGGAATTGCAGTCGCATTGTAAAATATAAAATAAACCGTTAGGTTTGTTAAAAGTGTAAGCCTTAATTATAAAATCATATTCTAAATACGCTCTCCGGGACGAAACAGTGCCGGTTTGTTGGTTTCTACGTTGGCGGTAGCTTGCGTTTCTGTATGCGTTTTTGTTTGCTTGCCCGAAAGCATCGCACTGTAGGAGATATTCGGATTTATCATTTTATTTATTAGTTGTTGTTTTCTTTCCCTCTCTATTTTTATGAACTGTTTCCTTTCCTCTATTTTCTGTTTCAACTCTTGGAGCTTCGGGCATCCTCTGTAGGAGGCAGGGTGACCGAAGCTCTTGCAGTTGACGCAGTAAGGTTTATCAATTGTTGCGTGTGTTCGAGGACATTCTCCTGTGTTATGTTGAATATTACATTTCACGCATCTATACTCTAGGTTACAGTTTAGCGCAATGTGATCTATTCTTTCACATCTTTTGCATTGCACTCGATCTTTTTTTATTATTTTTTCCCAACGGATTTGGGAATGAAGCACGATTTTAATCTGTTTCAAATTATCCGTTTGGCTGTCAGGAGACAGCTGTACTATATAGATCGGGAGCTTTCTCCTTTCCAGAATTGATTTTCTTGTTTCGAACTTTTTCACTCCTTCGAGTGAATATTGGAAATATTTTTCGAACGGAGTTCATTCAGTTCAGTTTGCGGCTCGAAGTCGCCGTCTAGGTTTCTTAACAGCAACGATATATTTCTCGTGTCTTTCGGGGTGTAGGTAAAAAATTTTATGTTTTTTTTTTTTTTTAGTAATTCGCATACAGTTTTATGCGCGGTTATCGAGTATAAATGCAAAAGATGTTTGCTGTTGGAAATTTTTTTTGTGTGAAAGTCGGATGTTATGTGCGAAACGATTTCTATCGTGGTTTTACAGGCTGTGTCCAGTTTCGTAATAGGGGGTGGCCTCGCGTTTCTTACCTGATTGGAGGTAGGTCCCTGTGGCGAATTTTGTTGTTCGATGACAGTGTTTTTCTTTGATTTCTTTGCGGTGGGTGGAAGTGGTGCTTCCATCCTCTGGGCCTGCTGGTGGTGGCTGGTACTGCTGCTGGCTGCTGGGCTAGTGCTCTGGGTCGGACGGGATCTCCTGCTTGGTCCCACTTTTGTATATTGTTCTCTATCTTCGGGAGATGCCTCGTTTTCCGGGGCTGGTGGCTTGGCTGCCTGGCTCGGTGGCTCGGCGTGGCTGGGTGACGTAGGCGAGAGTTTTTTCTCCCGTTGTTCTTTGCTCTCTCTGTTTCGAGTTGTTTCGAGAGCAGTTCTATTGTTTTGTTTAATTTGTCAATCATTTTTAGCAGCTCTTCGTTTTGAAGGGATGCAGGTTTCTCACTTGCATCCTTTGTTGCAGTGGTACCGGCTATTTTTGGTACCGGCTACTTTCTGCCTTAGACACTGGGAGACTACCCGCTTGCTGGTCTCTAACCAGCCGTGCCCAATACTTCAAGGCGGCCACATCCTCTTCTGGAAATCCGATCCTGTCCTGTTGAGCAGCGGCCCGTTTCCACTCCTCAAACCCTCTCCTCAAGTGCCGCTCTCTTTCTAGTCTGTCAAAACCACTGGCTCTACATCTCGCCAATATTTGGGTCGGGTTCTCATCGTTTACAGTATCATAGTAGGCAAATCCCGTCGCCACGGCTAGAGACGCCATACTACTCCATTCCCCTATTCTCACGACCGGATACCTCCTGGCCTTGCTCTTTTTAGCCACCCGCTGGTCCAACCCATTCACGGCAGTCATCCCTCCGTAACTTGGATAACTCTTATCGGCGATGCCTTTACAAGGTTTTTAAATGCATACGCTTCAACACATATGCCGGTGCTCCATAGTACTCTATCCGCCCTTCTTCCGTGCTGGGATCACCCACTGCCACACCCTCGGTCTTCTGGTGCCATCTTACCGTTAAGGCTACCGTCAGTGCATTCACTTCCAGCCAGTTGATCCCTTTCGGAAAATAGGAGGCTGTATAATCCGAGAATGTCTCCCTCAACGATCGTGTTGTGTCGTGTCGCGTCGCGATCTAAACTCTCGTGTTTCCGACGGGTTGTACGGCCGTCTCGCGACTACGACACGTGTTGCCCGCCAAATGAATATTGGGCAACTGTTTCAGTTGCACGAGCAGAAAAGCGTCGCCTCTCCGACGGTCTACGTTTCGAAAAAAACCGTGGCGTGTTGCTGATTCGAAGAGAACTGTTTTCAAGAGAACCGATGTCTCTGAGTGCTCGATCGGAAGTGTCTTTTACCAAGGGCGTTCCCTTGGGCCGCGAATCCGTTACCTTGGAGTGAGGGAAGGTTCCCCCGAAAAACCACGATAGTGGAGGAAACCCTCTCCTCCAAGGTGGGGTACCTGGGGTTCACCCGCGCGCCGGTGACCCCATCGGCCGTTTGTTACCCCTAGCGAAGGCCTGAGGCTTCCAACGTGTGCGGACCACGTGGAGCCCTCAGGCCTATTGTCAGCCAAGTCTTAAGAGCCGTCGCCTAATTTCGTTAAATTAGGGATTTCCAGGATTCTCGTGTTCCGCGACACGAGAAGTCAAAAGAAAAAAGGTACAGCAGTCAAACATGCTGAAGGCATGGAGCGGGAAATTCCGATGCCGAATTGTTCGACCCTAAGACCTGGCTGTTGGAAGACCGTAACGGGTCTTCCTTGTTCCACGACGGAACATGTTGCATTTAACATTCCTGCCACCATGTTATCAATAACCTCGTCCAACGGGTACTCGGGAATCACCATGTCCCGCGGGACTGCTCCTCGGTGATCACAGGAGCAGACATCGAACACTCGGTTACCCAGGTCCACTGTCGCCGCACTCTTTGTCATTATTACAAAAACGATTGAATCAGCCGGTTCACTGATATCGACCAACCCGCTCGTTCGTACGAACTCTTCTCGTATTGCTGGCACCTCCTCATCCTCTTCAACTCTATCACTCCTTCCCACCGTACTGACATCAAAAGTTTCCACAACCTGAGCCAGCGGGAAGGTGAGGTTGCTCGTGATCCGACAATTTAGCCAATAAGACAACCTAGCCCTTTAGCGAACTCCCGATTCTCCTTGCAATCATCATAAAGAAAATCGGAGAGTCAGTTATCGATCAATCTTTGACATAGTCTGTCCTACTTCGGTCTTTCGACTTCAACGTTGTCACCCGTCTTTAGACTTTAACGAAGTCGTCTTCCAGTCTATCATTCGGCTTCTTCAGATCTATCGTTAGACCTTGTTACAGTCTGTATTCGACTCGGTTATAGTCTATTGTTCGACTTTATCATAGTCATTCTTCTTGCTCGTGAATCATTGAACTAGTAATCCGCTAAAATTCACAAAGCAATTTGAATACGACGCGACAATCAGAATTCCCCCTTAACGATCCTGTTTAGTAGGTCACCACATCTGCAGAACACACTTGCGACATTCCCAAACTTACATCGCAAAGTGATACTATAAACCTACGCCGTCTGCAGGTTTGCTTAGTGCAGACCAGCAGATATATAAAAATATCCTTACTCTTATAAAAATGCTTTTTGCTTAAAAAATAAAGACTGGATAAAAGGAACTTTCTCAATTACCTTGGATTCTGCAGAAACTACAACGAGCAATGAACCAGGATCTTCTCATTTCAGGACTGGAAGCCCAGAGAATGGTTTTGATGAATGCTGTGAATAAGTTGAACCGTATAAAAGTTAAATGATTGCGTGAAAGTTATTCTGGTGATTTAACTGCTATGACTAAATGGATGTTTCGCTTCGTAAGATAAGGCTGAATTTTGAAGGCGGCCTCCTACTCGTAATATGTCTTCCTCGACCAGGAAGGGCCGCAACGGTAGCAGTTTGCTGCCGTTGGGCAGGTCCTTTTTGTCTTTAAGTGCTTGTAATTCTTCCTGGAAGGCGGACCCTTGCAGGAGTTGCATAATTCTTACATTTGCTCGGTGGAGCTCCTCTGCCATTAATGGTCCCTTGTTCCTGCGGTACTTTCCGAACCGAAGACAATATGCGACGATTCTGCGTAGTCGTTTCACGCAAGAATATCGCCTCAGAAGGTCTTCGGCGTACGCGGTGGAAGACGCGAAACACGCGACCGATCGTGTTTCTGGAACCTCGGGATCGAAAGTTGGTTCAGAAATGGAGGTCTTGTGCCTCGTCCGTGACTTAGATGCTGTCCCACTCCCCCCGATGACCCATCCGAATTGCGTGTTTTGCAGGATGAGGACGAGTTGGTCGTGAGCGGAAAGCCGCAGTTGACCGATGCTCATACTCGATAGCGTGGGTCCGACGCTGATGAGCATGTCAACTGGTCGAGGACGGTGAAACTGAGGATCCGCCAGTTTCACATTGGCTGGGATCGGCAAGCGCGCTCGGTCGGCTTGCCGATCTGGTAAATGTCGCGTCGCGATCGAACTATCGTAATTCCGACAGGTTGTAAGGCCATCTCGCGACTATGACACGTGTTGTCCGTCAAATTAATATTGGGCAACTGTTTAAGCTGCACGAGCGGAAAGGAGTCGTGTCTTCGACGTTTCGAAGCAAACGTGGCGTCTCGTTGATTTTGAGAGAACTGGTGTCTCTGAAGTGTCGAAAGGAAGCGAGCTCCTCGATCTTCCTAAGATCGGTCTTAGGAAAAATCGGGAGCTCGCCAAATGTAATTGGCTGTTTTGGCCAAGGGTATTCCCTTGGTCCGCGAATCGGTGACCTTGGAGAAAGGGAAGGTTCCCCCAAAAGGCAACGATAGTGGAGGAAACCCTCTACTCCAAGGTGGGGTACCTGGGGTCCACCCGCGCGCTGGTGACCCTATCGATCGTTTATTACCCCTAGCAAGGGCCTGAGGCTTCCAACGTGTGCGGACCACGTGGAGTCCTCAGGTCTTTGTCAGCCAAGTCTTAAGAGCCGTCGCCTAATTTCGTTAAATTAGGGATTTCCAGGATTCTCGTGTTCCGCGACACGAGAAGTCAAAGAAAAAGGGTAAAGCATTCAAACATGCTAAAGGCATGGAGAGGAAAATTCCGATGCCGAATTGTTCGACCCTGAGACCTGGCTGTCGGAAGACCGTAACGGGTCTTCCTTGTTCGACGACGGAACACTGAACATACAGTTGAAAAGGCATAAGATATATCTTCCATATTTAGTTCAGAGCAGGCTTTGGCTTTATTTCTTGATGTTTCGTGATCAAAATATTGCTACGAAATTCTCAGAAACCTGTCTAAGGAGATAGGTCATGATATTGTCTCCTTTCAGAATACTGTATTGAATGCAAAGAATGGCTGTTATTCCGTGAGTACTGATGTGACTCAAACTCTTGGCAAGTGACTGTTTATAAAAATTATTGAACCGCATCATCTCAATAATGTTGAAAGTGAAAAACCGAATGAGTAAATGTGCCGATTTACCGGGCATACCGGATAATCGGAATTCTATTATACTATAGTGAGATTATTCTGAAAAAATTTCAAAAAATGTTGAAAGTAGAAGTATTTTTGGTACCACGCGCAACGTGATACAACTTGGTGCAACCATTGAAAAAATGTTGAAAGTAGAAGTATTTTTGGTACCACGCGCAACGTGATACAACTTGGTGCAACCAAATGACAAATTTTTATTTAAACAATTACGGCACACGACAGTGTGACGAAAAACAGAAAACTAAATAAAATGTGATTGCTTCTCGCTGCGATATACTATATACTACCCTGCAGTACGTTTGATAATTCCGATGTTCTTGTCATGCAGGCACTAATAATTTAACCGTTGGAAGACCGTAACGGGGTCTGCAGGCCTGCCTTTGTACCGCGACGGAACATCATTTATGAAACCTATCAAGACTATAATAAGGAGGCTCAGTGAGAGTTTTCAATACAAAGATAAATTTTAATAAATTTTAATGCCATTAAGGAAATCTTTTAGTATAAAAAATATCGATGTTTTTTTCTCTTTTCTTCTTTAAGTACATGTTTTTAAGAATGTTTTCCATGAATATTAGGCTCAAACTCTTACATGTAACGGAGTTATAGCTCTTTCATTGATAGTCCACGTCATTTATTATCGCAGGTAGATTTCGAGTTCCTTCTATTTTTCGCTCAGCTCGTATTTAACGCCTTGGCTACTGTGGGCGCAAATACGCGCTCAGAAATTTTGCTTTTGTGACACGAAAGGCGTATATAAGTGCTGAACACAGTTTGCTTTTGTGACACGGAGGGCGCATATAAGCGCTCAACGCAGTTTGCTTTTTTAACACGGAGGGCGCATCTTGACCCAAAATTTTGCCTTTCTCGGCGGACATTGTAAATGAATTCCTACCCGTGTGGTACGACCGGTGCGTTTCAAAGTCTGCCGTAGTTAAAGGGTTAATGCTCGTAGAGAACTAGAATAGAAGAAGATAGAGTATTCGAGTTTCTTTTATGCTACACAGCAGGTATATCTGCGGGTACAGATTCTCACACGCGTCATTCTCCTTCAATGAACATCGCAAAGCGAGGAAACTGCCCTGGTGTAGGGACGACGTATAGGGGCAATAGGATTGGGGGAAATTTTCGGAGCCTCGTTGGCCTACCGGGTCCTTTCTGAGTATACCTATATTGTAAGCAAGTATAGCTATATTGTAAGTCCCTCAAGAATGCCTTTGTATGGGCCAGGGGAGGGGATTGAGCTGGGGGAAGGGGTTTCCCTTTTAACAAGGAGACATCTAGCCTGTCGAAAACTCGGTATCATTTCAGTACACATTCGGTTTTGCTAGCAGTTCGATATATGTTGATGAGAAGTGCGAAATTTAATTGAAAATGCGTAATGTCATTAATTGAAAGTGCCAAAAGTGCAGAAATGTCTTCGAAAATGGATAGTAGAAGGTCCAGAATGGCTTATATACATGCGAAGAAAAAGAGAAAGAGACACTTCGTGGCAACTGCTACACAACAGAAAAAGATAGTGCGGATGTGCCATCAGTGCGTACATCGAGTGAGAAATTATGAAAATGGCTGACAATCGCATTATAATTTTTGATGGTGTGGTGCATCGCACTGTTGCTGCATCATTAATTTTATTGTGGCCTGTTTTGTACAATAGCGTCCCGTGTTGTTTGTAAAGATTGCAAAGGTAGCGTGCAATTCTTCGTGAAGAAATGTACATTTGTATTTGACGGTGTGTGTGAGTTGTCATGTGGTGGACGGCTGAACAGTATGAGTTGGAAGTGGGACCTTGTTGGGGGAAAAAAGAAACATGGCGAAATATGTCGGGATGGAAGGTTACGTGTCAGAGGCCTTATATGAAATTTATTTTAAGTTTTATATTAAATATATATTTGTTTCCCCCTTTAATATAGTAAAATCGTATGTTATTCGATTTCCTATATGACAGCAGAAATCTGTGGCTTGTATGCAGTAATCCGAAAAATTTAACGTAAAAAAGGCTGAAGAAGAACATTCAAGAACGTTCGAAGTGAACAATGGAGGGAAAAGTATACAGAGTGGCATTTGTTAAAAATTCTATGAGTCAAATTACTGTAATTGGAAGAGGTGGATTTTTAAATTTTTGCAGTTCAAGGAATGCAAATGCATAGTTGAAAAAGAGTGTCTACCAATGGATCATATAAAAGGGAGGGACAAAAATGCGGTTAACTATATTTATAGTGCAACAAACAGACGATTATAATATATTAGTGAGCTGAATATAGCTTATGAAAGCATTAAAAAGTTTGACAATATGTACTTGATATAGTTGACAACTCTGCAAATTGTACATAAAAGTAATTTGGAAAATATGAAATTTCAAAGGTATAAAGAAATAACAACCTTTCTCAATTCATTCGAAAAAAATTGTGAATTATCTGAAGACATCTGGTGCAAAAATCTCAAAACAGAAATTGTAAATTACTTAATCAAAGTCCTAGCTAAATCCTACAATTACGTAAGAGATTTAATTGATATACTACTGAAGAATGAAAAAACAATATAGTATTTAAAAGGTAAAATAAGGTTGAAGGCAATGGAAAATAAAAATGAAACAAGTGATAAATTGCGTTTAAGATCTAATGCATCTACTACTGTAGATTTAGTATCTATGGAAAGAATGCAATATCAAAAGTGTTAGAATTATGGGAAAATTGTATATGTGTGAGCTCAATGTTGACAAGGAAATATAAATAATGCTGAATATCCAAAAAATGACAGTATCCTAATAGTAGAGGTAGATTCCAAAATGTTAGATGACGCCAGTCTACAAATAGAATTAATTTTCATCAATGGACACGATGGAACAAAACTAGACCTGAAAGGAAAACAATGGAAGGAAACTTTCAGTGCAGCAATATCAGAATCAAGAATGGATATTAATATGAAATCAAATAAAAGAAAAATGATTTAGTTATTAAATAGTAGCTGTACTAACCACATTGTTAATAGTCAGAAACTGTTGTTAAAGAAATTGGTATGTGTCGAAGTGGGAGATGATCACAAGTTGTTGGCAACAGAACAACATGGAAGTAAATTTAATTATACTAAATTTAATTATACTATTGTACTAAAGTGACAAACAAAAACAAGATTATGTCAGTGGGAAATAGTATGAATATATAATAAATGCAATAAAGTAATTTCTAGAGCTAATAGGCAAAGCAGCCTCCTGAAGATGAGAAGTTATGTCATCACTGAAGATAATGAGAAATATGCAAATGTAAGTACTGATAATGAGGAACGTAAAATCAGTTTAAGAATCAAAGAAAAATGGTACCATATTCTAAAACATATTAACTTTAATTATTTAGACACTTTGTGCAAAGAGGAATTTACCAAGGACTAGACATAGCTGCAAAGGATGTTTTAGAAATTATACCCACAGATGTCAATGATCCATACAGAACAGTAGGAAATAAAGGTAAGAGATATTTCATGCCAGTTATTGATGATTATAACAAATAATCCAAAGTTTACGGTATGAAGTCTACGGAAGAAGTCTATGATTGTCTCACTGAATATATATATATATGAAGTAGAAAATATTACAGGGAAGAATTTCTGAAATTTGGAGTTGGCGTAATGGATAAAAGTATCTAAACTCTACAGTCTATCAGTTCACAAGAAGAAAAAGAATTCAGTTTAATGCATGTCTGCCATATGTATATGAATTAAATGAAGTAGCTGAACAGTTTAGTAGAACAGTAATAGACATAGCCATGTGTCTACTGTCAAAGACTTGGATTAATAAGAGTTTTTGGTCAGAATGTATAAAAACAGCAGCGTCAAACACTGAAGAGAAGAAAACAATATATGAACTATTTTTCAAGAAGAAACCCTGTGTAAAAAATCTGGAGATCTATGCAAATACTGGAAGAAAAAAGACTTGAAATGGAATAAAAAGGCTGAAAGGGGTGTTCTATTGAGCTACACGAATGTTAGATATAAGGTTCTTATAAATAATTCTATGATTGTAGCCTGGGACATGGACAAGATAGAAGACTTGAGTTGATAAGAGAAAATGATGAAGAAGAAGACAATGAGGAAGAATGTGAATTAAGAAAATTCAAAAGAACACATAAGGCATCAGTTAAATATTCTAAAGAAGCGAAGTTAAAAGTATTGTAGAATCGGGGAATGAAATAACTCTCGATATTGCGTACCGAAATTTAATAGGAGCTTTGTTGTATATTAGCTCAGAAACTCAACTAGATGTTGAATCGGACGAGAGGGTACAAATTTATTTTGTGGCCTAATGGACATTGGCCAAGGGTTAGACATCAGTACATACTTCTCCTGTCTTAAATACATATATAATGCGGTTTTAGCAACATACAACCGTATGATTTCAGTAGTAACTGAAAAAGAGAAGGAAAAACAGAGAAAGGCAGGAAATTTACCATTGAAGATTAAAATTATCGAAAACTACAATGTGTGATGTGTATCAGATAAAAGGTTAATTATTTATCCTAAGATACTACCATTAATCCCCAACGCTCTTAATTTGGCTATAAAGATCGACAGAATCAAAGGACTTGCGAAAATCAGTGTACACCGCATCAATTTGACAACCTTCCATATAGTTGAATAAGTATGTTGGTATCCAACCAAGTTGGGGATAGTACAACGGTTGTTAATAAAACCACGCTGCTCGTCGTTATTAACATTCTTAAAAAGAGAATTGAGAACAGAAGCAACAGAGTCTTCTAAAATCTTGTGCATGATCTTCTGCATACTAAGATGTAGCATACTAATATACTCCATACTTCTTAGAAGGTCTTTGCAAAGTCCAATTCTTAACATTTCTGCCTGCCTTCGTTGTTGCAAATCACTTTGAAGTTTTATCAGCAGCGGCTACAATTTCACGATCGGATGAGGATAGGTGTGCTGGTCTTGATAGATGTCACACGGATTACGCCGTCAGTGCCAGGATCAAGCTGGATCACACGTTCCAGAGGCAACTTTGCTGGCGGATACTTATCATCGAGGATATAAATTTGAGGATACAAAAGGTTGGTGCAGTTACGGGTGTCGACAGTTTATTCTACTTGGGCTTAGCTTGGAACCGCTGCAAATGCTTCTCTACCCATTTTGACCAAAAGCTGTGTAATAGCTACGAAATCTATTACCATCGTGAGAGGTGGTTAGTTTACAATAGTGTCAAATCTAACACAGATACGATTGTTGGAGTTGTACAATCAAAATTCCTTCGTTAATGTTTGAAATGAAACTTCATGGATTCTAGCTCCGTTTCCCATTTTCCTCCAAAATTTGCGACTGCAGGAGAGTTGAAAAATCCATTATGTTCCATTCCTTGAAATAGTTGTTGCGAGTCCTTGAAGATGTTTTCATGACTGTGTGTAGAGTTTCTTGAGTGTTTCGTGATCGGCACCCTCGAAATTCGAAGTACAATAATCACTTGTGAGTGTGATAAATACACCCCTTCGGGAAGTAGAACGTTTATAAACAGCGATCAATGCATTTGTTGTATAGTTGGTCACAATATTCTAATGGATGATTGATATGGCAAGATCGATGAACAGGGCAATCCAGAATTTGTATGTTCGCTCAGCCTGCTTTTCCAAGACTTAGACGGAGATACTATTAAAAGGTCGGGAAGTTTTGTGTATTTAGGATTGTATTGGGAGGGATCGACTAGAATAATATTGCAATACTTAATATGTTATAAAATACGGTAGATCCGTAAGGTTTCTTGGGATATACTCTCAATAACTACGGGTACTACAGGTATAATTATCCTGTTTAGAATGTGTTCGATATTCTCCTTGCTGCAATATTCTTTAAAATCGGTTGATGTAAATGCTATACTGCGATCTGAAATTATACGTGCTGGATTTCCGAATGTTTTCTGCTGGGTTAGCAATTTATCTATTACTTCTTTCGCGTTGGTCGTTTCTGTTGGATAAAGCCAGCAGTTATAACGAAGATACGTGTTCACTCTCGAGTTTCCCTTTCTTACTTTCTGTTAAGACGCACGAAATGCAATAATTAACAAATTTTTCGAGTTTATCTGCTAAATCCGGTATATAATGCTCTTCTTCTATTCGTCCTTTTTGCGCCAAAATATCTGTTCCCATGTACCTTCCTAATAAGTTCCGTATACATACTGACTGATAGCACGATAACCCTGTAGCGACCACCATTCTCACCCTTGCCACTAGAGGGATTACGACTTCCAGGACTTTCTCGCAAGTCCTCGGAAAACCTTCAAATCCTATATATATATAATTTCCCATCCTTCCAATAGTATCCTAATCTAAGGCAGAGCCTGCTAGGGTAGCCTTACTGATGAGTTCACTAGCAGGCCAGGGATGAAACTCATCCCTCCCTTTTCCTACCGTCCCTTCTAGCCACACTACGCCGCCACGGAGGATGCCTGCACCACCCGACATCAACTAACGTGGGGGAGGATCCCTACATCCCTTTTACTATTTACTTCCTCGATTAAGACGTTGTTCTCTATGACACAGTCTTCGTACAGTTCCCTTTGTAATACTTGTTTTATTACACGAATATGCTCATCTTCGTCTTGTTCCTTACGCACTAACGTTAACACGGTATGTTTCGACCGAACCCTTCTTTAAGAGGAAATTGTCGGACGATGTTCACATCCTTTTACAAATGCAAACTAGTTGACAAGATTTGTAAGACTTTATTTAATACGATACAAGAGTGAATGTGTTTTAGGTGCTGTTCTCGGTTTGTTTCTGCCTGAGTTCTCGTGTCTTCGTGCCTTTATAAATTCGGTTGTTGCTGTGATTGGTTAATATAACGTAGGTGCATTTCTTTCTACTGGTGGTGTGTCGGTTGGAGGGTGTGTATGGAGTTCGGTGTCTTTCGGTGGAGGTGGAAATTTGAACAAATTCGCAAATTTATTTTTCGTTCCTGAGGAATTTAAATCTTTTTATTAAGAGTTAGCACGGATGGGATGGAGGAGACTTAGGTATCCGCGAGTCGTCGGATGTTGGTCGTAACGAAATAAACGAGAGTGAATGGAGGAAATCGATATATGAAATTCAGATTTTTCGATGGAAATGAAGGTTCAAATGAATTCATGAATTGTCGATTCATCTATTGAGGATTTTGAATCTTTTATTTAAGATGAGTTCAAATGGTATTTTGGGTGGCCAAAGTGTCTGCAAGTCGTGCGACGCTGGTAGTAAAGGAATAAATGACTCAGGCTTTCGATCTTCGTCAGGGAATGAGTGGAGAGAATGAACACGGTATCTTCTACTGTTAACACCAGGTAACGACTTAACGCATCTACATGAGGCGACTGTAAACCTGGGCGATGCTCAACTTCGTATTCGAATTCTTCTAGTATTAATGCCCATCTCGCTATTTTCGGCGATAACTCTGGTTTATTTATTTATTTATTGAAATTAAATACTGTACAACACTATATACCAACTTACGTAGAAAAAATAAAATTAAGTAGAACAGGATTACGTAATAATAAATAATGCCACGAAACGATGACAACATGCTGTTATGTGGTCTCTAACAGTTTGAACAATTCGGCCTTAAAACTGATAATATTATCAGAAAAAAGTTATTTTTTGTAAAGAAACGGTTTGTTAAGTTGCAAATT
>NW_016918451.1:70487-70991 GCF_001483705.2 Eufriesea mexicana
CGCAAACTCGTACTGTCCGCTTGGTCAAAAAATACGACGTATATTTTTGACCTTTTTGCTCTACTCGAACGTGGAAGAACCCGTATTTCAAGTCTAGTACCGAAAATACTCGAGCATCTATCAATGCGTTTAAACTATCTTCTCTAAACGGCATCGGAAATCTATCCCTGACTAGTATGTTCATCTCGCGGTAATTCACACAGATACGATGCTCGTCGTTCTTCTTCAGCACGATCACCATCGGGCTTGCGAATTCACTGGTACTGGGGTGGGTCACATCGCTCTGCAACTATTCCTCGATCTGCTTTGAGAGTATGTCCTGTAACGAGCACCATTTTCATCCTCGCCACTAGATGGATTTTAACTTCAAGGAAGTTAGAGGACTTTCTCGCAAGTTTTCAGAAGACCTCCATTTCCTATATACATAACTTCCAGATCTTCCAATAGTATCCCCGTCTAAGGCAAGGCCTGCTAAAATGCCTTACTGACGAGTCCACTAACAGG
>NW_016918452.1:0-528 GCF_001483705.2 Eufriesea mexicana
CTGGAAAATACAATTTTGTTAACATTTTCGACTAATATCGTGGTGAGCTGACTTCCTTGCGTAAGAAAGGAGGAAAGATGCTTTTTGAGTGCTCTAGCCATTGCAATGATATAGATAGTGGCTGGAAAATGCAATTTTGTTGCCATTTTCAGCTAATATCGTGGTGAGTTATCTTTCTTACATAACTAAGGACGAACGATTCTATTGGCGTGCTATAGGCATTGAATGCCATAGAATCCTCCTGGAAAATAAAATTTTATTGACATTTTCGACTAATATCGTGGTGAACCTCACTTCCTTGCATTGGTGAGGGGAAAGATACTCTTGGCGTGCTATAGCCCTTGCAATGCAATAGACTCTGGCAGGAAAATTCAATATTACTGACCTTTTAGACTAATATCGCGGTGAGCCGCCTTTCTTGCGTAAATAAGGAGGGATAATTCTATTGGCGTGCTCTAGTCATTGCAGTGATACTGAATGTGTTTGGAAAATACAAATTTATTGACATCTTCGACTAATATTATGGTG
>NW_016918453.1:0-821 GCF_001483705.2 Eufriesea mexicana
AATGTATGGATCCATGGATGTATGGATGTATGGATGTATGTATGTACGAATGTGTGGGTGGATTGTTGTATGAATCGATGGATGTATGTATTGATGGATGTATGCATTGGTGGATGTATGGATGTATGTATGGATGGATGGATTGGTGGATGGATGTATGGACGTATGTATGTATGGATGTACGAATGTGTGGGTGGATGGATGTACGGATGTATATGAGTAGCGATGTGTGGATGGGTGGATGTATCGATGGATGTAAGTACGAATGGGTGGATTTATGGATGTATGAATGTGTGGATGAATGGATGGGAGGATGGATGGACATGTGGGTCGACGACATGGATGTATAGATGTATATGATTATGGATGCATGGATGGACTGATGTATCGACGGATGTAAGTACGGTTGGACGGATTTATGAATATACGGATGTGAGGATGTATGGATGTATCGAATGATGACTGGATGTATGGATATATGTAGTAATGTATGGGTGTATGGATGGATGGATGCATGGATGTACGAACGTGTGGATGGATGGATGTACGGATGTGTATGAGTATCGATGTGTGGATGGGTGGATGTATCGATGGATGTAAGTACGAATGGGTGGATTTATGGATGTGTGAATGTGTGGATGAATGGATGTGTGGATGTATGGGTGTGTGGGAGTATGGATGTATGGATGTGTGGAAGTTCGAATGAATGGATGTACGGATACATGGATGTATGGATGTGTGGCTGGTTAAGTGGATATGTGGATGGACGGAAGTGTGGATGTATGAATGGGTGGATGTAGGGATACATGGATGAATTGATG
>NW_016918454.1:0-838 GCF_001483705.2 Eufriesea mexicana
AACCAAGCACAACCAAACGTAACGTAATTCAACCTATTGTGTCGCGACCACTACTACTGGCCACTACAGGGTAGAGCAGAGTAGAGTAGGGCAATGTAAAGCGCTGATATCCACCGAAAAGCAGTGTATAGCCCAAAAGTCAATGATACTCTATCCTAAACTAGCGAAACATAGCACAATCAAGCGCAACATAATCCAACCTAACGTGCACAGTCTACAGTTGCTGGCATCCCCAGAGCCAAGCAGAGTGAATTAGGGCACAGTAGAGCGCAAAAATCCACCTAATAGCAGACTATAGCATTCAAGTCCAACCAATCCTCTCCAAATGTAACCAATGGTACCATAACCAAATGTAGCCTAACTCAACATACCCTGCCGAGACCGCAATTAGTATAACCACATTTGCTGACCTCCAAAGAGTCGAGCAGAGTATAGTAGAGCAATGTAGAGCGAAGAAGTCCACCGAATAGTAGAGTATAGCGCAAAGGTCTAGGTAAATACATCCTAACATAGCAAAACGTAATATAGCCGAACGCAAGGTAATGGAACCTATCGTTCCTAGACCACCATTGCTGGCCTCCTCATCGACAGGCAGAAAATATTAGAGGAGTGCAGAGGGCAGATGTCCATCGAATGGCAGTGTGCAGGAGGAAAAGTCAATGCTGTCCTTACCTAACTCAAACTAACCTAATATAGCCAAACGTAACGTGACCGAATCTAACGTGCCGAGACCACTATTACTGGACCACCCAGAGACAACCAGAGCGTACTAAAACGCAGTAGAGCGCAGAAGCCCGCGGCGTTGAATTGTAAAGCTCAAACGGCAAGGATAACCTAA
>NW_016918455.1:0-216 GCF_001483705.2 Eufriesea mexicana
GAATCGCAGTGCATAGCAGAAATGACGAAGCTACCCAAACCCGACCATAGATAACGTAACACAGCCAAACGTCGCACATCTGAAGCAAACTTGGCGAGACCATTATTTCTGTCCTCCCGAGAGCTAAGCTGAACAAACTGGAGCACAGCAGAGCAAAGAAATCCACCGCATATCAGTGTGCAGAGCAAAGGTCGAAGACGTTCTATCCTAACCCAA
>NW_016918455.1:279-508 GCF_001483705.2 Eufriesea mexicana
CCTCGCCTGAGTCGAGCAGCGTTGGGTAGAGCGATGTAGAGCCTAGATATCCAGGGAATGGAAGCGTATATCACAAAAGTCGAAGCCATCCTATCCAAACCTATCCAAACGTAATACAACCAATCGTAACATAACTTAACGTTATGTGCCGATACCACGATTACTTGAATCCGCATAGCCAAGCAGAACACACTAGAGAATAGTAGAGCGCTGGCATCCAACAAACAGC
>NW_016918457.1:0-15149 GCF_001483705.2 Eufriesea mexicana
CTACTTCACGAAACGTTCTGAGATTTAATGTTTTATTTTGACGCTGGAGAATATTGCACGATGTTAATATTATGCCCGCTTGCCACCAACTGGAAGTTGGCTTCAGCCGGAAACGCTAGGTGTTTTTGTAGCGGGAAAATGTTACATCTTTAAAATAGCTATACGATAAAGTATCCATGTAGTAGATCAAACAACGTTTCTTATATTTATTAATATCAATGAAGCAAATACAAATACGTTTCTCTTACGAAAATGACAAATTAGTAAATGCTTAGTTTCCACAATAAAAGCATTATAAATTAATAAAAATAATTGTAAAATTAATAACAAAATATAATATATAGTAATACATAATATATATATTAATTATAAAATTTTACAACTGAGCATTATGATCACCTTTATTGACAATTCTTCTTGAGAATTACTTTTACTTAAAATTACTTAAAATTACTTTTTCAACGAAACCATTTAGTCAGACCTGTTCAAAGAAAGTACGTATCACTCGGTTATAATAAATCTGCAGATATTTTTCCCATTACTAATACGATGATTTTACGTTCAGTTTCAAGTATACTTATGACAAACGTGAAATGTTATTATTAAAATTGAGATTGATTAAATAGTACTTTTAATAAAAGTATTTACCTAACCTATGCCATGTTGGGTGGGAGAAATAAAACAATAAAACAATATAAATAACTGTCACACATTCTTCTCTCTTCTTTTTATTCTCTTAACACTCCCATAAAGTATTTTACATTCTTTAACAAATTTGGGCCATTCAGTGGTTTAGTTAGACAATCAGCATTTGTTGCTTTATCTGGTACGTAACAAATTTGTAAGTTCTTAGTTTTTATTACATCTCCTATATAACAACATTTTTCTATGTAGGAGCTTAGATTTAATTTTCTACATGTATCGCATTCAATCTGTTACACTTCACAATCTTTCTCACCTCCTTTTTTAGGAGAACTTCACATATCAATCTATATATCCGCACAACACATTTCATTGGTTTCTGTTCCTTTTCCAAATTCAAGACAATACACACCCTCAAATATCTTAATATTCCCTTCAATCTATTCATGTCCATCATTTTAAGATCATGGTTAAACTATAACAAACATCCTATTGCAAATGAGATGTCTGGCAAGACATAGGTATTCAAATACATGAATTTCCCTAATAATTCTCAATATTCATTAAATTATGGTGGATTTTTCTTCCTCTCAGCAGCCCCATCATACTGCGGTGTCCTTACTGGACTGAAATGATGTTTTATTACCTTTTGATTTAAACAAACTTGAAGGTCTTGTCTGACAAACTCACCTCTATTGACTAAGCATATAAATACTTTTCAGCTTCTTCACAGATTAATTTTCTTCAAATGTTACCAATATTTTTATTTCCTCAGCTGTCTGACACTTTTCCTATAAAAGGAAGACCAATAATCACTCTCCAATAATCATCAATAGATAAGTGGTACCTTTTACCTCTTTTTGACATTGGCTTAACTGGTCCAATCAAATCCATGTGTCACAGCCCCATTATTCCTCCTGTTTTTGTACTTTCCAAGTTCCTATGTGTGTTTTTACAGATTTTTGCCTTAAAGCAACATTCACACTCTATATTCAATTTGCCTTTACCTTTCAGAACTATTACCAATTCTTCATTCTCCATCTCTTCAATGATCCTTATTTTTACACGTCGATGCCACACATCTTTGTCTGTTGATACATATGCTGCCTCTTTTCCATTTCTTGATTCTATGTATTATACATTTCCTTTTCTCACTGCTTTCATTAGAACTTTTTTCTTTTCTTTATGTACCTCAGCTCCATCAATCTGAAACTTAACAGATTAGCAATGATCAGTGACTTTAACCACTGATATTAATATTTATTCAGATCAGAAATACGACATACCTTTCAATCGTATTGTATTTTCTATATCCTGTTCTTATAAGAGGACATCATCTAAATTAATTTTATTCCCTTTTGTCTGCCTAAATCATCTTTCTTTTCTGAATCTTTATTTGATCATCAAATATTTCTATCTTGTATGTCATATGGTTAGCCAATCTAGAATCCAATAGTATATCATACCTTACACATGTCTATTACTGCTTCAATTTTTTCTCACTATAAAATATAATTCTTGACATCTAATGGTTCTACACTGATGTTCCACGAGTCCAATTTTTTCTCCTGTTGCACGTGCCTGTTTATTTCAACCGAACATTGTCTTTTTGTAATCAGGTTCTTTAATTAACTTATAACTAACTTACGACTATAGCTTATAACTAATACTTCGACTTTGGTGCGTAGCTCTTAGCTTAGTATCGTTTCCCAAAAATTATATTTAGGAAAACGATACTAATTACCAGGTCCCACGATCCAACGATGAGACATTCGAATATTATACGAAATATTCGAATTCTCAAATAAACATAAATAGAATCGAAAAAGTAACATCTGGAAAAAGAAGAAATAATTAAAAGCTGAAAAAAGAAAAAATAATTAAAACCTGAAATAAAAAAATAATTAATATCTGAAAATAAAAAAAGAATTATTAGTAAATTGTTTAATGGGGTGGGGTGAGGTTGGAGTAGTCAGCCTTAACCTCACTTCGAACCCCCACCCCACGCGCACAATGATAATTAGATATTACACTTCCGAAATCGAACTGACAAATAAATTATGCTACGTCACGTCGCCATTTATATAGCCACCGATCGGCCGAGCACCCCACCCCAATCGAAAATTTCCGAGCTTGACTGATTCCATTATTTATTATTTTCCCGCTTTAATAGTTAATAATTCATTAATTTTTTCATTTTTATTATAAATATACGTTGTAAATAATTTGTTAATAACAATATTAATTTGTTATTAACAATAATGATAATAATTTATAAATTTGTTGTAAATTATAGATACGTTTTAACACGAGTACGTTATTAAATTCAACTAATATCCAATAATTTATTAATTTTTCCATTTTTATTATACATTTTCGTTGTGGACAATTTGTTATGAACAATATTAATTTATTACTAACGATAAATATAATAATTTATAAACTATATTTATGCTTTTAAAATATAAGTTTTCGTGATGCATTTGTATTAAGCACTTTCATAGAATAATTTCCATGATATGTATATGTATTTATGCCAAAATATTTTTATTTCTTCTGTATTTTTAGCTGAAACGAAGTATCACATGAAATGTGAAAACGTTAAAAGATTCATTCTCATCTTAAAAGTTAGATGGTAGTTCATTTTTTAACTACATTATATTAAAGAAGCACGAATAATTATAATTATGGACATGGATAAACTCCGATACTTTTATCTAACTTTTGAGACAACAATGAGCCCCTAACGCTTTTACTTTTTATGTAATACTTCATTTTAATAAAAAATCGCTCTGTTTTAGGAAAATTCACAATTTTCGAAAACTGACAGTAACAGAGGAATTTCAAAATGAAAGTTAAAATTTTATTGTAAAAAATTATCTGTTATTTCCTTTTCTTATTAATAAATTTTAGTAGAATTTTATTTGAATGAAAATTTGATATTTAAAAGTAATATATTTATACAGTATTTGTTACAAGAAAGTAAGTGAAAGCTTGTTTGGCTAAAGCAAATCAATTTTTTTGTTGGCTTCATTCATTTTATCCTATCTCATATACTGATATTAAAATCTTATCACATTTATATCCGTATTTTCCTCCACTTTTCATACTTAAGAATGCATACTAAAATAAGTAGGATAAATTTCTGGACATTAACTTTCATTCTCTCTACTGCATTTATCTCTCAACTTATGAAGAATTTTCTCTTGAAAAAACATTATTACTTCTAATGTAAATATTCAGCAATAAAATAGATGTAATTTATGTGACCTGATGCTCCTTAAAATTTATACAGATTGAAGTGTTGAATAAAAACTGTTCTAAAATTCGTTCTTCATAATTTTAGTAGAAATTTTACACGTGTTGATTAATACAGAGTTCATGTCACCAATTAATATTATATATACACAGGATTTCCCAGCAACGGAAGTACAACGGAAAGGGGTTGATTCTGCATGAAAAAACGAATCGAAAATAAAGAATAAAATTTTTTCATTCGAAACTTCGTTGTCGAGATAATCGACTTTGAATATTCACCGAATACGCTGATATACTAATGGTCCATCCGCCATAGCTATAGCTGAGTGCACGCGCACTCGGTGAATATTCAAAGTCGATTTTCTCGATAACGAAGCTTTGAATGAAAAAATTTTATTCTTTATTTTCGATTCGTTTTTTCATGCAGAATCATCTCTTTCTCGGTTGTACTTCCGTGGAAAGGTCTGGTGCCCTGTACAAGTAAAATAGTTGCTGTGGGAGGATCAATGGTACAAGGGAAAAGACGAACTCAGATGGAAAGCACTGCCTGTTAACTATTCTATTTTTCAATACAAAATAAAAATTAGACAAAATTTAAATAAGATAAATGAGATCAATCTGCGTTTGCATCAACAACTGGTGTCTTTTTCAGGCGATCTGTTGGGTTGAGCCTGAGCGCTGAAAGGGCGGTGAATTCAACATGGCAGCAGCAACTGGATGGAAACCGGAAGTGGTCATGACTAACTGAGCCATTCGCCCCGATTGCTACCAGCTGACGATAACTGTATTTTTGTCTACAGGAAGTAACGTAGCCTCCGGCGAAACCTTCCACTAATCTACAACTACTTCCCTCGTTCCTGTAAAAATAATGCAAACATGCTATTAAAGTTATGAACACCTTTATTTGATTAAATCTCTTACTAAAATCATCCATGTTAAAACTTATTTTTTAAATCCTCTATCGATTTAAGTCACGACAAAAGCTGTACTCGAGATATAGAATATTGATAAATCGTTGAATAAAAATGATACCAAAATCTTATTAAAAATTACGAATATCTTTATTCCATTAAATCTCCCATTAAAGTCATTTATTCTAAAAATTGTTTTTGAATCCTACAGTGATTTAAATTATAACAAAAGCTACGTTCGAGATATAGAAAATCGATAAAATGGATGAATAAAAATGATACAAAGATCGTATTAAAATTATTAATAACTCTCCTTAATTAAATTTCAGCTACACTTTATCGATTTAGATTACAGGATACGAAATATAAATACGAAATATGTCCGGGGTATAGAATATTATGAAAAATAATACAAAAATCGAATTAAAGTTATGAATACCTCTTAATTAAATCTTTAATTAACTAATCACCTGCACGAAAATTACTTTTGGAACCTTTCGGCTTAAGTTATGACAGTAGCTATACTAGACATATTGACCATGGATGAAGTGGTACCGAAATCTCATTGAAGTTCCGAATACCTCTTCTTAATTAAGAATCGTTAATTAACCATTCATTAGTTCAAACGAAAAATTATTTTCGGATCCTTTATCGACTTAAATCATAACAGTATCCGTGTTGAGGATGTTGACAAATTGGAAGACAAAGTTCGTGCTGCTGTTGACAGCAGGAACTTTGATCATTCGGAACTTTGAACGATAAGAGTATAAGCGAAAATCATGTTTCTTAGCTATTGTTATGCCGTTTTGTGTGCTGAACTGCTTTAATTCAAACAGGTAGCGTTAATGCGAAACTCGCGAAACTTCAAGCTGCTGACATTTTATCGCGCGGTGCAAACAGACTGGAAGAAAACCAACGGACGGCCATTTTCCTTTGGATAACAAAATACTTACGCGCAAGTTTCTATGAGTATTCCCTGTGTAAAGTTTGAGTTGTTAAAGATGTACAGCCACTCGTTGTTCACATTTTCCGCTGATTGTGGACGGACGATCTGCTCCTGAAATTATTTTCAAAGCATATCTGGTTATCTTGCTCGCTTGGTATAATTTATCATAAAGGGTTGCATATACGGGGTGTCTCAAATTTAGGATGGAAATCTGGGATAGTTTGTACGTTTAGCGATAATAGAAATTGTACTTACATTCGAGAGACAGAGTACCTCGGTTGCAGTGTTTTGTCTGAACCCGATATCTACCTAAAAGGCAACAGAGAAATTTGAAAAATAAAATGAAACATATATTGTTGGAAGTGGTAATCTTAGTAACGAGAGAAAATTAATTAAGAAAATATATGTTAATAATGAGATTTGAAGACGCGAGTCATTTTATTTATGAACAAATGGTAAGCAACGTCTAATTAAATGACGAAAAAATACCTGAATTATAAAAATATTAAAATATAACGAAATTTCTAATGAAATAATACAAATATATTGAATTATAATTCAATTGAATTATATAAGAATATCTAATTATTAACCACTGAAAAAATACCCAATTAAGCAATAATAGAAATTAAATTAAGTACTAAAGAAATTGTAAAACATTACAATTATAACAATATTACAATTATATGTAAAATACTACAATTAAAATATTACAAATAAATTACAATTGAAATTGTAAAATAATTGTTAAATTATTATAATAGTAATTGTTAAATTGTAAAATAATATCCAATTAATTAATAACATAAACCTAATTAAGTAACCAAAAAAGTCTAGTTGAGTATTAAAAAAACGTATACAAATACCTAAGTGACAATTTATCAGGTAAAAAAGCATACTTAAAAGAATACTAACCGCATCGGCGCTCTCGTAATTACGAAGATACGGATTTTTCTCGATGATATCGTTTATCATATTCGTAGGGTACTCCGAGACATTCTCACAGAAGGTTGTTCCATTGCATTTAGGTACAATGCCATTCCTCAGCATCAGCTGCTTCCCTTCGTTGTCAGGGAAGTAAATGGCATCTAGCTCTTACGTTTTGATATTCGAAGAGACATGAGACAAAGAGGAAGAAAATTCTTTAAGTAAACGAAACTTTCTTGTAATTAAAGATAAAACGTTGCACAGCAAACCTTTGTTCAAGTTGTTCACAGCTCGCCGGGTTACTTTCATCGCCTTTTCATGCCTGAAAGGCCATTTCTCGTTTGTCTGTGGAGGGACAGGAGCCTTCATGTCGTCCATGTCATACATCAAAGATGGGTAGTCGACATTTCCGTAATCGATGTTGGTTGAACGAGGTGGCTTGTACCATTGTCGAGAACTACTGTCGACGCTGTTCAAGACCTTTGAAAAGATGTTACCATACAATTCATTTACTCTTCGCGAGAAATTAAAATTCTTAGGAAAAATGCTTTCACGGAAGTTTTTTCGTGTAGAGGAGGATATTAGGTAGTATAAGTGAATTTGTAATGGGAGAAATACCAAAGATAAGTTAATTATTTGCTTAAGTTAATTATTAATTATTATTTTAAGTAATTATTATTAGTAATTATTTATATTAGAAATTTATATTAGTAACTATTTTAGCAATTAGTTTAGTAATTATTATTAATTAAGTTAACTACTAAACCTATTTATATATAAGAAAAGGAGTTGCCAAGTTGAATGTCGAAAGTGAATAAAGGATTTTAATAAAAAATTGGAAGATAATCGTTTAATTGGACATATTAAATTTAACGCTAAGCAGGAATATGAATGAGATTGACGCAAATCGTTAGCTGAACCCTAGCTGACTATATCAGCTAACTATGACGCCAATTAGGCTTTGACCTATGGATCTGATTTATATCATTCTGCTGTATGAGCTGATAACACGTGATAGATCATTACATTCGTTTCAAACGCTGCCATTTTATACAGGATAAGGAAAATTATTTTAAAAAGTTAACTTATCTTTGACCACTACACCTACCGATAAATTATTTGGACTATCTAAAGAATATTTTTTTAATAACTTCAATCTCTGCTGAGATTAAATTTATTTTATCGTTTTCATTTAAATACAAATATACGTTGATAAATTCACCTTAAACGTTTTCGAATGTTTCAAGCGAATAAGAAGAATTCAACTTCGTTTTCTAAAATAAATACAAGACCGTTAAGTCTCAAAGTATACAATTTAAAAAATTCTCATCAGTTGGTCAAGATGAATTATTAATCTGAAACTTTGTAAAGTAGCATTGGAATCTTTAAAGTGAAATTATTCAAATGTTCAGCAAACAGCTCCTCCAATTTCCTTCCACTATCAAATAGTAATTCCCAGATGGTCTCGATCCTATTTAAAAAATTTACCGTTCATTTCAAGAGGCAAATAGAAGATCTCCTCGGCAAACATTCTCGAAGATCATTCTCAAACACTGTCTACGAATGCTCTTCCCTATCATCGTTGGCACACGTTAAAAATTCCTTTTCTACGCGGTGGATCCCAACGAGTTACGATGGAGAGAGAGAGAGAGAAAGAGAGAGAGAGAGAGAGAGAAAGAGAGAGAGAGAGAGAGAGAAGAAGCGAATAGAAAAATAATTATTTTTAATCGAAACAGTGTCTAATCTCGCCGATGCTCGAGAGGTCGAGCTCCTCTGTAATCAAAGGTTGACTCTGTGAGCTTTGAGACTTCCGACAGCCGGTGACCCGAGATCACTCAGCTACGAAGACAGCTACTGGTTTAAGTTTTAGAATTAGTTTACCACGTTAACGTATTGTCCCAGCTATCAGCCTTGTGATCAAACTATCGGATAAATGAGCTTCGTTCAACTTTCCTTCAGATCGAAGCGATTATTCGCTTCGAAACGCCAGGATAGACGAGCTGAAATGACGCGAGAACGTATCGGTCGGATAATTAAAAGCTGTCACAGCAAGCATTATTGGAAGAAAGTCGAAGATTATCTAGAAACTAAAAATAGAAAATAAATAGAAAATGAAATAAATTTCACAAAATCGAACGAACCTATTCCCATTTCCGAAATTCCACTAAGAACATCTTAAACAGTAATTGAAATATCAAGATAACCAATGTGTGCCAAATATACGACTTAAAAATTAGAAATTATCGCAAAAATTATTATTCTATTAGAAATTTTAAATAAAATCGTCACTGTGAGTACACGAAATGTCATATGTATTTTTAAATCCTATTTAGAGCCTTTTCGAACCACTTACCAGTACGAGGACTAGAAGGCTGTACACAGAGATCATATTCTGATGTTCCTTCATCTCGTACAGACGAAATCTAGCTCTTGCTGTTCCGTTGAAACCCTGAGATGCTTGGATCAGTGTTCCTCGGCAACTCGGACGACCATTCGACTAGGGCTGCACGTGAAGACTTCCTTCTGATTCTTCTGTTCGTGTCTGAGGTAGCGGTGATCGTGCGCGGAGGAACGAAACTAGTATCGTGAACGGCTTTTCGACGACTGATCCTGAGTTTTTCGAGACTGGCGTCGTCTCGCGTGCCGCTATCGTCAACATCCGCTCCATTGTCTTGATTCCTGATATCGAAATCCACATCCAGGGGATATGCGCTGATATGCTCACCGTGCGGATGAGGAGTTTCATGTGCGTGTCACGCAACGTGATAGAATAGATAGCGAATCCCTCGTCACGGCTGAGACGTGATGATTCATAGTTGTCGTACGAATGATTAAGTTTAGAAATCGAGTAGAACTACTGAAGAAGCTGTTCATAGCATCGCGTTATCGAACGGTCATTTAATGGCCATCTTCGATAGACATGATTGTAAGTTACGTCGGTATCGCTCTCGTGCAATACTATTTCGTGGAATCTTTGCTCGTTCGTGTAATCGACGGATATAACGGTACACAAACCGACTAACTATAAATAAAACACTTTCGTACAAGATGAACGCCGCTATCGACGCCAGCATTTAGAGACCACTGTGTGCTTCCGGTTACAGAGGCTGCGGTCAGCACGGTCACCATGAAAGAATTAATCAAGCGGATTAGACAGCTGTGATAACGCTTTCAGCCTGTTTAATTCACGGATTAAACTGCCTTGCCGGTTTAAAATGAATTTTCTAATCGAATTTATTTAATGTACCCTTTTATATGTATATATACATATGTACAAACTGTACAACCTTTTCTAACACTACGTGCTACATTTTACTGCTATTTTATTCGTTTCGGTGCTTCTCTTGAAGCATCGTGCGTGCTTCATCGGAAACAGGGTGATTAAGAAAACGGCCACTGCTTGTCTCTTCTCCCTGTGGAAATAAAGTCTCTTTTTTCGTTTTACCGGGAAATTTATGGGGCTCTCCGTGTCGCGTTCACGCGTGTCTGGAATAGTTGTTTGGCTATGGAATGTATTCTTTCAAGAACGACTCATATTCCTCATATTCTTTTTCAGGAACTTCGAGTCTGTCTTCCTCGACGTTAAAAATAACGTTGTAACAAGTCGTCCCCTCGAATGGCCGCTTCCCGACGCTTTTGTATTCTTCCTTGTCTTCTTCCGGATTCTCCGACTCCGGAACCTCCTGTTCTGCATACTCCAGCATCCATGTTCTTGTGCCACCCACGTGATAAGCGGTTAGAGCTTCGGTCGGCCATTCTGAACCAGGTGTCTCTCTGCTTTTCTTCCTTTCTGAAAATTCATTCGGTTTTCCAGTCTTGTAATTTTCTAGCGATTAACGATAATCAACAGAATACGAATGTATCGATATTAAGGATATTCGTGGTAACTTTCTTCGAAATAAATTTATAATAAAAAAGATGGCAATTACAATTTTTTAGAAGTCACATGGAAATGTGATTTTTGATGTAATTATGTACGAAATATGTTGAATTTATTGTAGCATGGCTTTACTATATTCCAGAGAATTAAATATGACTCGAAAATTGAAATACCTGAACGTGGATATTTTTAAGGCTACATTTTCAATTTTTGAAAAATACTAAATATAGAAAATCCGATTTTCTGTAAATTAAATAGATAAATATATAAAAAGTTATTGAATTTATTCTTTGGTTTTGGATTTATTTTTATTTTAATGTTCTCTTCTAGAATATAGAAAATGTGCAAATATAAAATAAGGTGGACAAATAAATATCCTATTTCCTTCATAATTATTATAGCTAGTTTACGCTAATTGCATTCCATAAAAAAAAGTTTTATAAAATCAGTACTTTCACAATTTCTAACGAGTTTTAATAAGAAGCTCATAAAATACGTGGCTTCCATTTTGAAGCAAATGCATTAATATCTTACCTTGAACGTCTTTCCCTCTGTATTCGTAGACTCTAGATGTACTTTCTCTTTCCTCAGTTTGGTCGTTTTCAACCTCAGCCTCCGAATCCTCTTCAGTATGATCCATTTTCTCTTCCGAAACTGGTCTCACCTCGCTTACTTCATCGACGACATCTTGTGACTCGACATCTTCATCCGGTTCAATTTCTGATTTTACATCAGCCTCTTCGGTTTCGTAGTCTGTCCACGGAAGAGTACTTTCGTCTTGCCTCGGGTACCTTTGAACTTGATCCTCGTAATCGGAGCACCCGACACTTTGTCCATCTTTTTCCGCCATTTCTCCATCGTTATCTTCGACAATTTGCAACACGGATCGAACGTTGTACCTGTTACTCATTTTCCAATAGCCCTCTTCGTTAGCCTTTGTCGCTTCAGTGATCAGGAGTCTCTCGGTGAAATAGCTACAGTTTGCATATTCGAAAAGTGGCTCGTCGATTTGCATCTTCGTCATTTCATCCCCATCAGCCAGCTGGTTGCTTCGAAATTCACGACAAACAGCATTGTCCCAAGCGACATTTCGTTTAAGTCGATCCAACTCGAACAACGACCTCTTCCTCTCGTTCTCCTCTTCCACTTCTGTCTGCGATTCTCCAGGCTGTTTCGTGACGGTGGTGCCTTCTGTCCACTCGTGATCTTGAAGACGCAGGCTACTAATCTTCGTTTTCTTTTCTTTAAGGGTCTTCTTGCCCGGAACGAGTGGCAAGCAAACCCTTTCCGTCATCATACCCTTGGAGTACTTTCCAAGAGATTTGCCCTTCAAGACGTTCAAACAGATCCTCGTTGTACCTCTATCCTCTGCTTCTTGCTCCTTCATCTCATCGTGAGGAGGCTGAGTGATCTTCGTTATACTAGTCTGATGCTTTGGTTCAGCTATTGTCACTTCCCGAATGTCTATGGTTGTTCTCTCCGTGGGTGGTAGCTGCGAGAAAGATGGCGTCGAGTGAGTCGACTCTTCGAAGTACGGTTCCGTGGACCAGGTGATCTCTTCACCCTTGGCCAATCTCTCTTCCATCTCGCTCATCTTCTTCTCGAATTCCTCCTTATCCTTCTGAAGCTTCTTCTCTCTTTCCAGTAGCACGTTCTCTTCCTTCTGCACCTTTTTCTCCTTCTCGGAGAACTCTTTCTCTAGGTTTCTGACTTCCTTTTCAAGATGATCCTTCGTTGCCATCATCGAAGTCACTGTATTTATAGACTTTGTTCTATCGACGTCTGTCATGAGATACGCAGGTTTGACACTAGGTGTGGTTTCGCGAAGAAGTGGTGATTTCTCAGTGACGTGTTCATCTTTCGCTGGAGTCGCGGTTCCAGGGGTAATTTTCTGCCTCTTTTGCTTATCTAGGATCTCGCGTATTCGTTTGCCTTTCTCGTACCGCCATTTCTTCTCTTCCATATCGAGTTCCTTTGCCTTCTCGCGAATCTCTTCCTGGACAACATCCAGCTCCTCGAGCTTCTCCTCTAATTCCACTTTCATCTCGCGGTGACGAATATCCTTCTGTATTTTATCAGTTGTAGGTTTTATGCTAAGTGTGGTTAGTTCGGGTGAGTAGGTGACTTTAGTGGTAATTTCTCTAGGTCTCGTTATGTTTCTTTCGAAGTAATCCAGAGGCAAGTACTCAGTGGTGAATTTAGGAGTGGCGGGTAGAGTGTACGTGAACGTAGTGAAATTAGTGATTTCCTTCGTTGTACTGACTGTCGATGTTTCTTCTTTCAAGGGTGTTTCCAAGGTTGTTTTTATAGTTGTTTCATTCTCTTTCTTGTATGGTGAAGTTAACGTCGTAGATTCAATTTTGGGTATGGTCACAGATGGAGTGGTAATGGTTAAATCTTCCTTGAAGATTGTCACTTCTATTCTAATAACTTCTTTCGTGGTTGTCTTGATTGTTGACGTTGTGATATTTTCTTCGGTGTAGTCATACCAGATAGGTGTTTCTCCTTCTCCTTCTTCTTCTTCTTCTTCCTCTTTTTCGTATTCGTAGTCGTGCATTGTAATTGTTTCATAAATTTCTTCTTTGATTGTCGTAGTAATTCGCTTAGTCGAGGTAATAGTTTCTATAGTAGTCACTGTAGGAGCAACTATAGAAGTAACTGTGGGAGAAACTGTGGTGACTTCAATAATTTCGATAGGTGAAGTAACGTTTTCGATCGTAGTCGATGCAGTTGATATTGTTGGTGTAGTGGATTTAGTTGATTCAGTAGTTGCTACAGTTGTCGATTCAGTTGTAGATTCTGTCGTCGACTTTGGAGCTTCAGTCACGGGATAAGGGGTGGTAATATTAACTTCCCAAATAACTATCGCTGTTGTTGTTTCTGTTGTTTCAGGCAGTGCAGGTGATTCAGTTATTGTGGCAGTAGTAGGGAATGGAGTAGTAACATATTCTGTTGTGACAGTGGTAAACATGGATTCGGTAGTTTCCATAGTTGTCGATTCCTCCTCTGCATAGTCATAATATATTAAATGTTCCGTGGTAATTACTTCTTCGTATTCTTCATAAAATGGAGTAGTCTCTACCTCACTGATCATTTCAGTTTTTATGGTGAATTCGGTAGGCGGTTTTATGGATGTTGTAGTTACTTTGAATACTGTGGTTTCCAAAGTGGTTGGAACTCTTGTCAAAATCATAGGCGGAAATGGTGGAAAGGTATGAGTCACTTCGAATTCTGCAGTTATAGTTGAAATCGTTACATCGATTAAAAATATATCGATTGTTGTATTCCAGACTTCAGTTGTTGCTGCTGTGAGTTCAGTTGTAATATACGGAGTTTCCACTGACGTACTTTCAGTTGTAAATAATGGGGAAATAACTTCAGTTTTGGAAGTTGCAGACTCAGTAGTTTCGACGGATATGTTGGTGGGTGAAGTTTCTGTTGTTGTAATTGTAAATTCCGTTGTAGATTCCGGGAATTCAGTAGTGATAGGAAGGGTTTCTGTAGTGACATTTGTAACTTCTGGCGAAGTAACTTCAACCAGTATAGAGAACGTTGTTTCCATTCCTTTAGTGGTTACACTGGTTGGTATTACTTTGGTTGTTGTAACTGAGGATTCAGTAGTTTCAGTGGTAATAATAGGACTTTCGGTAGTGATATTCGTAACTTCAATCAGAACAGAGAACGTTGTTTCCGTTGTTTCAGTAGTTACACTGGTTGGTATTACTTCGGTTGTTGAAACTGTTGACTCAGTGGTTTCAGTGGTAACAATAGGACTTTCCGTAGTGATATTCGTAACTTCGATTATTGGCGAAGTAACTTCAATCAATACAGAGAACGTTGTCTCCGTTGTTTCAGTTGTTACAATGGTGGGCAGTACTTCGGTTGTTGTAACTGGGGATTCAGTAGTTTCAGTGGTAATAATAGGACTTTCGGTAGTGATATTCGTAACCTCAATTTGGACAGAGAATGTTGTTTCCGTTGTTTCAGTAGTTACACTGGTTGGTATTACTTCGGTTGTTGAAACTGTTGACTCAGTGGTTTCAGTGGTAACAATAGGAATTTCTGTAGTGATATTCGTAACTTCGATTATTGGCGAAGTAACTTCAATCAATACAGAGAACGTTGTCTCCGTTGTTTCAGTTGTTACAATGGTGGGCAGTACTTCGGTTGTTGTAACTGGGGATTCAGTAGTTTCAGTGGTAATAATAGGACTTTCGGTAGTGATATTCGTAACCTCAATTTGGACAGAGAATGTTGTTTCCGTTGTGGCCGTTGTTACATATGTTGGCATTACTTCGGTTGTAGTAACTGATGATTCAGTTGTTTCAGTGGTAATAATAGGGCTTTCGGTAGTGATATTCGCAATTTCAATCAGTACAGAAAATGTTGTTTCCGTTGTTTCAGTTGTTACAATCGTTGGCACTACTTCGGTTGTAGTAACTGATGATTCAGTTGTTTCAGTAATAATAATAGGACTTTCGGTAGTGATGTTCGCAATTTCAATCAGTACAGAGAATGTTGTTTCCGTTGTTTCAGTTGTTACAATCGTTGGCACTACTTCGGTTGTAGTAACTGGTGATTCAGT
>NW_016918457.1:21695-146456 GCF_001483705.2 Eufriesea mexicana
GGAACGAGTGGCAAGCAAACCCTTTCCGTCATCATACCCTTGGAGTACTTTCCAAGAGATTTGCCCTTCAAGACGTTCAAACAGATCCTCGTTGTACCTCTATCCTCTGCTTCTTGCTCCTTCATCTCATCGTGAGGAGGCTGAGTGATCTTCGTTATACTAGTCTGATGCTTTGGTTCAGCTATTGTCACTTCCCGAATGTCTATGGTTGTTCTCTCCGTGGGTGGTAGCTGCGAGAAAGATGGCGTCGAGTGAGTCGACTCTTCGAAGTACGGTTCCGTGGACCAGGTGATCTCTTCACCCTTGGCCAATCTCTCTTCCATCTCGCTCATCTTCTTCTCGAATTCCTCCTTATCCTTCTGAAGCTTCTTCTCTCTTTCCAGTAGCACGTTCTCTTCCTTCTGCACCTTTTTCTCCTTCTCGGAGAACTCTTTCTCTAGGTTTCTGACTTCCTTTTCAAGATGATCCTTCGTTGCCATCATCGAAGTCACTGTATTTATAGACTTTGTTCTATCGACGTCTGTCATGAGATACGCAGGTTTGACACTAGGTGTGGTTTCGCGAAGAAGTGGTGATTTCTCAGTGACGTGTTCATCTTTCGCTGGAGTCGCGGTTCCAGGGGTAATTTTCTGCCTCTTTTGCTTATCTAGGATCTCGCGTATTCGTTTGCCTTTCTCGTACCGCCATTTCTTCTCTTCCATATCGAGTTCCTTTGCCTTCTCGCGAATCTCTTCCTGGACAACATCCAGCTCCTCGAGCTTCTCCTCTAATTCCACTTTCATCTCGCGGTGACGAATATCCTTCTGTATTTTATCAGTTGTAGGTTTTATGCTAAGTGTGGTTAGTTCGGGTGAGTAGGTGACTTTAGTGGTAATTTCTCTAGGTCTCGTTATGTTTCTTTCGAAGTAATCCAGAGGCAAGTACTCAGTGGTGAATTTAGGAGTGGCGGGTAGAGTGTACGTGAACGTAGTGAAATTAGTGATTTCCTTCGTTGTACTGACTGTCGATGTTTCTTCTTTCAAGGGTGTTTCCAAGGTTGTTTTTATAGTTGTTTCATTCTCTTTCTTGTATGGTGAAGTTAACGTCGTAGATTCAATTTTGGGTATGGTCACAGATGGAGTGGTAATGGTTAAATCTTCCTTGAAGATTGTCACTTCTATTCTAATAACTTCTTTCGTGGTTGTCTTGATTGTTGACGTTGTGATATTTTCTTCGGTGTAGTCATACCAGATAGGTGTTTCTCCTTCTCCTTCTTCTTCTTCTTCTTCCTCTTTTTCGTATTCGTAGTCGTGCATTGTAATTGTTTCATAAATTTCTTCTTTGATTGTCGTAGTAATTCGCTTAGTCGAGGTAATAGTTTCTATAGTAGTCACTGTAGGAGCAACTATAGAAGTAACTGTGGGAGAAACTGTGGTGACTTCAATAATTTCGATAGGTGAAGTAACGTTTTCGATCGTAGTCGATGCAGTTGATATTGTTGGTGTAGTGGATTTAGTTGATTCAGTAGTTGCTACAGTTGTCGATTCAGTTGTAGATTCTGTCGTCGACTTTGGAGCTTCAGTCACGGGATAAGGGGTGGTAATATTAACTTCCCAAATAACTATCGCTGTTGTTGTTTCTGTTGTTTCAGGCAGTGCAGGTGATTCAGTTATTGTGGCAGTAGTAGGGAATGGAGTAGTAACATATTCTGTTGTGACAGTGGTAAACATGGATTCGGTAGTTTCCATAGTTGTCGATTCCTCCTCTGCATAGTCATAATATATTAAATGTTCCGTGGTAATTACTTCTTCGTATTCTTCATAAAATGGAGTAGTCTCTACCTCACTGATCATTTCAGTTTTTATGGTGAATTCGGTAGGCGGTTTTATGGATGTTGTAGTTACTTTGAATACTGTGGTTTCCAAAGTGGTTGGAACTCTTGTCAAAATCATAGGCGGAAATGGTGGAAAGGTATGAGTCACTTCGAATTCTGCAGTTATAGTTGAAATCGTTACATCGATTAAAAATATATCGATTGTTGTATTCCAGACTTCAGTTGTTGCTGCTGTGAGTTCAGTTGTAATATACGGAGTTTCCACTGACGTACTTTCAGTTGTAAATAATGGGGAAATAACTTCAGTTTTGGAAGTTGCAGACTCAGTAGTTTCGACGGATATGTTGGTGGGTGAAGTTTCTGTTGTTGTAATTGTAAATTCCGTTGTAGATTCCGGGAATTCAGTAGTGATAGGAAGGGTTTCTGTAGTGACATTTGTAACTTCTGGCGAAGTAACTTCAACCAGTATAGAGAACGTTGTTTCCATTCCTTTAGTGGTTACACTGGTTGGTATTACTTTGGTTGTTGTAACTGAGGATTCAGTAGTTTCAGTGGTAATAATAGGACTTTCGGTAGTGATATTCGTAACTTCAATCAGAACAGAGAACGTTGTTTCCGTTGTTTCAGTAGTTACACTGGTTGGTATTACTTCGGTTGTTGAAACTGTTGACTCAGTGGTTTCAGTGGTAACAATAGGACTTTCCGTAGTGATATTCGTAACTTCGATTATTGGCGAAGTAACTTCAATCAGTACGGAGAACATGGTTTCCATTGTTTCAGTTGTTACAATGGTGGGCAGTACTTCGGTTGTTGTAACTGGGGATTCAGTAGTTTCAGTGGTAATAATAGGACTTTCGGTAGTGATATTCGTAACCTCAATTTGGACAGAGAATGTTGTTTCCGTTGTTTCAGTTGTTACAATGGTGGGCAGTACTTCGGTTGTTGTAACTGGGGATTCAGTAGTTTCAGTGGTAATAATAGGACTTTCGGTAGTGATATTCGTAACCTCAATTTGGACAGAGAATGTTGTTTCCGTTGTTTCAGTTGTTACAATGGTGGGCAGTACTTCGGTTGTTGTAACTGGGGATTCAGTAGTTTCAGTGGTAATAATAGGACTTTCGGTAGTGATATTCGTAACCTCAATTTGGACAGAGAATGTTGTTTCCGTTGTGGCCGTTGTTACATATGTTGGCATTACTTCGGTTGTAGTAACTGATGATTCAGTTGTTTCAGTGGTAATAATAGGGCTTTCGGTAGTGATATTCGCAATTTCAATCAGTACAGAAAATGTTGTTTCCGTTGTTTCAGTTGTTACAATCGTTGGCACTACTTCGGTTGTAGTAACTGATGATTCAGTTGTTTCAGTAATAATAATAGGACTTTCGGTAGTGATGTTCGCAATTTCAATCAGTACAGAGAATGTTGTTTCCGTTGTTTCAGTTGTTACAATCGTTGGCACTACTTCGGTTGTAGTAACTGGTGATTCAGTAGTTTCAGTGGTAATAGTCAGACTTTCCGTTGTGAAATTCGTAACTTCGGTAATTGGCGAAGTGACTTCAATCAATACAGAGAACGTTGTTTCCGTTGTTTCAGTTGTTACAATCATTGGCACTACTTCGGTTGTAGTAACTGGTGATTCAGTAGTTTCAGTGGTAATAATAAGACTTTCCGTTGTGAAATTCGTAACTTCGGTAATTGGCGAAGTGACTTCAATCACTACAGAGAACGTTGTTTCCGTTGTTTCAGTGGTCACACTGGTTGATATTACTTCGGCTGTTGAAACTGTTAACTCAGTGGTTTCAGTGGCAACAATAGGACTTTCCGTAGTGATATTCGTAACTTCGATTATTGGCGAAGTAACTTCAATCAGTACAGAGAATGTTGTTTCCGTTGTTTCAGTTGTTACAATCGTTGGCACTACTTCGGTTGTAGTAACTGATAATTCAGTTGTTTCAGTGGTAATAATAGGACTTTCGGTAGTGATATTCGTAACTTCAATCAGTACAGAGGACGTTGTTTCCGTTGTGGCAGCTGTTAAAATGGTTGGCAGTACTTCGGTTATTGTAAGTGGTGATTCAGTAGTTTCAGTGGTAATAATAGGACTTTCGGTAGTGATATTCGTAACTTCAATCAGTACAGAGGACGTTGTTTCCGTTGTGGCAGCTGTTAAAATGGTTGGCAGTACTTCGGTTATTGTAAGTGGTGATTCAGTAGTTTCAGTGGTAATAATAAGACTTTCCATAGTGAAATTCGTAATTTCGGTAATTGGCGAAGTAACTTCAATCAATACAGAGAACGTTGTCTCCGTTGTTTCAGTTGTTACAATGGTGGGCAGTAGTTCGGTTGTTGTAACTGTGGATTCAGTAGTTTCAGTGGTAATAATAGGACTTTCCGTAGTAATATTCGTAACTTCAAAGGTTGGCGAAGTAATTTCATGTAGTACTGTTGTCGATATAATCGTCGATTTTGAAATCTATGGATTCAGTAGTTTCAGTGGTAATAATAGGACTTTCGGTAGTAATATTCGTAACTTCAAAGGTTGGCGAAGTAATTTCATGTAGTACTGTTGTCGATATAATCGTCGATTTTGAAATCTCAGTCACGCGATAAGGTGTGGTAATATTAACATCCCAAGTAACAACTGTCGCTGTTGCAGTTTTTGTTGTTTTTGGAATTGAAGGCGATTCGGTTGTTGTAACAAAAGTTGGGAATCGAGCAGTAACATATGGTGCTGTGACACTGGTAAATATTGATTCGGTAGTTTCTTTAGTTGTCGTTTCCACCTCTACATAGTCGTAATATATTAAATGCTCCGTGGTAATTTCTTCTTCGTATTCTTCGTAAAATGGAATAGTCTCTACTTCACTGAACAT
Organism: Eufriesea mexicana; assembly: GCF_001483705.2. Lineage (NCBI taxonomy): Eukaryota > Metazoa > Arthropoda > Insecta > Hymenoptera > Apidae > Eufriesea > Eufriesea mexicana. The sequence goes on from NW_016918457.1 coordinate 26,382, forward strand.
TTCAGTTTCTGCGGTGAATTCGATAAGCGGTCTTATGGATGTTGTAGTTACTTTGAATACTGTGGTTGCAAAAGTGGTTGGAACTGTTGTCCAAATTATAGGCGGAAATGGTGTAGAGGTACGAATCACTTCAGCAGTTATAGTTGAAATCGTAACACCGGTTAAAAATATATCGATTGTTGTATTCCAGATTTCAGGTGTTGTTGCTGGGGTTTCAGTTGTAAGATATGGAGTCTCCACTGTTGTACTTTCAGTAGTAAATAACGGAGAAGTGATTTCAATTTCGGTAGTTGCAACTTCGGTGGTTTCAGGAGTTGTTCTGATGTACGTAGTTTCTATTGTTGTGATTGTAAATTCCGTTGTAGATTCTGGAACTTCAGTAATGATACTCGGGATCTCTATAGTGATATTTGTAACTTCTGGCGAAGTAACTTCGATTAGCACAGAGAATGTTGTTTCTGTTGTTGCAGTAGTTGCAATGGTTGGTACTGTTTCTGTTGTTGTAACTGTGTGTACAATAGATTCCATAGTAATAATTGAAGTTTCTGTAGTAATATTTGTAATTGCCGTGGCTGGTGAAGTAATTTCAAGTAAGGCAGGGACAGTTGTTTCAGTTGTAACGGTAACTGGAACTATCTTTGTTGTTATTGTTGTAAATTCTGTGGTTTCAGTAGTAATTATTGGACTTTCCGTAGTGATATTTGTAACTTTAACCGTTGGTGAAGTAACTTCAGTTACTACAGAGAGCGTTATTCCCATTGTTTCAGCAGTTACGATGGTTGATATTGTTTCTGTTGTTGTAACTAATGATTCAGTAGTTTCCGTGGTAATAATTGAAGGCTCCGTAGTGATATTCGTAACTTTGACAGTTGATGAAGTAATTTCAATCAAGGGAGAGAGCGTTGTTTCAGTTGTAACAGTAACTGGAACTATTTTTGTTGTTTCTGGTGCAGTTTCCGTGGTAATAATTGTACTTTCTGTAGTAGTATTCGTGACTTTAACCATTGGTGAAGTAATTTCAGTTACTACGGAGGACGTTATTTCCCTTGTTTCAGTAGTTACGATGGTTAGTATTGTTTCTGTTGTTGTTACTACTGATTCAGTAGTTTCAGTGGTAATAATTGACGGTTCCGTAGTGATATTCGTAACTATAACCGTTGGTGAAGTAACTTCAGTTACTACAGAGGGTGTTATTTCTGTTGTTTCAGTAGTTACGATGGTTGATATTGTTTCCGTTGTTGTTACTAGTGATTCAGTAGTTTCAGTGGTAATAATTGACGGTTGCGTAGTGATATTGGTAACTTTGATGGTTGGTGAAGTAATTTCAATCAAGGGAGAGAGAGTTGTTTCAGTTGTAACAGTAACTGGAACCATTTTTGTTGTTTCTGTTGCAGTTTCCGTGGTGATAATTGAACTTTCCGTAGTGATATTTGCAACTTTAACTGTTGGTGAAGTAACTTCAGTTACTACTGAGGGCGTTATTTCCGTTGTTTCAGTAATTACGATGGTTGGTATTGTTTCTGTTGTTGTTACTAGTAATTCAGTAGTTTCCGTGGTAATAATTGGACTTTCCATAGTGATATTCGTAACTTTTACCGTTGGTGAAGTAACTTCAGTTACTACAGAGGGCGTTATTTCTGTTGTTTCAGTAGTTACGATGGTTGATATTGTTTCCGTTGCTGTTACTAGTGATTCAGTAGTTTCAGTGGTAAGAATTGAAGGTTCCGTAGTGATATTGGTAACTTTGATGGTTGGTGAAGTAATTTCAATCAAGGGAGAGAGGGTTGTTTCAGTTGTAACAGTAAATGGAACCATTTTTGTTGTTTCTGTTGCAGTTTCCGTGGTGATAATTGGACCTTCCATAGTGATACTTGTAACTGTAACTGTTGGTGAAGTAACTTCCGTTACTATAGAGGACGTTATTTCTGTTGTTTCAGTAATTACGATGGTTGATATTGTTTCCGTTGCTGTGACTAGTGATTCAGTAGTTTCAGTGGTAATAATTGAAGGTTCCGTAGTGATATTGGTAACTTTGATGGTTGGTGAAGTAATTTCAATCAAGGGAGAGAGAGTTGTTTCAGTTGTAACAATAACTGGGACCATTTTTGTTGTTTCTGTTGCAGTTTCCGTGGTGATAATTGAACTTTCCGTAGTGATATTTGCAACAGAGGGCGTTATTTCCGTTGTTTCAGTAGTTACGATGGTTGGTATTGTTTCTGTTGTTACTAGTGATTCAGTAGTTTCAGTGCTAATAATTGAAGGTTCCGTAGTGACATTCGTAACTTCGACGGTTGTTGAAGCAATTTCAATCAAAGGAGAGGAGGTTGTTATGGATGTTTTGGTTGTAACAGTAACTGGAACTATCTTTGTTGTGATAGTTGTTTCTATTGTGGGTACAATTGATGCTGTTTCTGCTGTTGTGACACTTGTTACAGTACTGACATATAGGGTTTCTGTAGTGATATTTGTAATTTCAACAAACGGTGATGCAATTATAATTACAGGGGTAGGTGTTTTAATTATTTCAGATGTGACAGCAATGGAAACTCTTTCTGTTGTTTCAGTTGTTTCCGTTGTAGGCACAATTGTTCTTGTTTTCGTTGTGATTACTGTGGTTTCCGTTGTCTCCGTAATGATATATGGAGTTTCAGTAGTAATATTTGTAATTTCAACGCTCGGTGATGTAACTTCAATTACAGGAGATATAGTTGTTCTGCTCGTTTCAGTTGCGAAGGTGATCGGTACTGTCTCTGTGGTTTCAGTGGTTTCAGTCGCAACAGAGATTGTAATTGTTGGTTTTGTCATTTCCGTAGTAGTGATGGTTGGTGTCGTTACAGGTGTAATCATCATCAATGATTTGGTAGTTCTAGTTGTTATATGTGTTGTTTCTGTCGTAATATTTGTAACTTCAACTATTGGTGAAGTAACTTCAATCTCCGAAGTGGCTATCGTTTCTGTTGTTTCCGTTGTGACAATACTTGGAATTATTTCTGATGTCACAATTGTTTCTGTTGCAATATAGGTTGGGGCTATTACTGTTACTGTTACAACTGTTGATTCGGTTGCTTTGGTAGTCATATACGGAGTTTCTGTTGTAATATTTGTGATTTCAGTGATAGGTGATGTAATTTCAGTCACAGGGGACACAGTTGTTTCGGTTGTTTCAGGTGTGATGGTAACTGACACTGTCCCTGCTGTTACAGCTGTTTCAGTTGTTACAGTGATTGGTATTATTTCTGTTGTAAGAGTGATTGGTGTTGTTATTGTGGTTACAACTGTCGATTCGGTGGCCTTAGTAGTGACATACGGAGTTTCTGTTGTAATATTTGCAACTTCAATTGTAGTTAAGGGAAACGTGATTCTAGCTACAGGAGAGACAATTGTTTCCATTGTTTCTGTTGTGGTAGTAACCGATGCAATCTCTGTTGTTATTATTGTTTGGGTTGTTTCAGTTCTGACTGTTAATGGTACTATTCCTGTTGTTACAATTGTTTCTGTTGTAATAACTGTGGGCGTGGTTGATATTGATGGAATTGTTGATTCTGTTATTTCAGTAGTGACATATGGTATTTTTGTAGTAATGTTTGTAACTTCAGTGATAGGTGACGTAACTTTTATCACAGGAAACACAGTCGTTTCGGTTGTTTCAGTTGTTTCAGTGGTTACAGTAAATGGTTTTATCTTTGTTGTAATAGTGGTTGGTGTTGTTGCTGTTATAACTGTTGATTCGGTTGTTTTAGTAGTAATATGAGGAGTTTCTGTTGTAACATTTATAACTTCAATGGTAGGCAAAGGGAACGTAATTCTAGCCACAGGAGAGACAATTGTTTCAGTTCGAATTATGAGCGGAACTGTCTCTGTTGTTAATGTTGTTTCGATTGCTTCTGTTGTAGTAGTAATCGGTACAGTCTCTGTTGTTATTATTGTTTCGGTTGTTTCAGTTGTGACTGTTAATGGCACTATTCCTGTTGTTACAATTATTGTATATACTGTTGTAATAACAGTAGGCGTTGTTGTTATTGTTGGAATTGCTGATTCTGTTGTTTCAGTAGTGATATATGGTGCTCTGGTAGTAACGTTTGTAACTTCGACGATAGGTGATGTAATTTCTGTCATTGCACTGGAAGTTGCTTTTGTTGTTTCTGTAGTTACAATTGGTGGTGTTGTTTCTGTTGTTACAACTGTAAAAATAGTTGTTTCAGTAGTAGTAGATGGTGTCTCCATGATTGTAGTAATAATTTCTGTTGTTGTTTCTTTTGTTTCTCTGATTACATAAATTGGCACTGACACAGTAGTCAGAACTGTAAATTCGGTTGTATATTCTATGGTTTCAGTTGTAATAGCTGGTGTTTCACTCGTAGCTTTTGACATTTCGGTGGGAGATGTGCTTAATGTTTCTTCTGTTTCCTTGGTAGACGGCATAATTGTTATAGTAATATTTTCCGCGGTGATTGGTGAAGTGGTGATACTCTCAGTCGTGGTAAATGCCTCTGTCGTAAATTCGGAGATTGTTTCTGTGATTATTGGCATTTCTATTACGGGAGTAATACTTTCAGTCGTGACTTCAAATATAGTTATTTCAGATACAGTTTCCGTTGTTAATGTTGTCGGAATCGATGTACTTATGAGCTCAGATGTAAGTTCCGTGAGTGTAAACACTGCAAATTCAATTAAAATTTCAGAAGCATGCCCTTTAAATAATGTTCAAATAAAGAAGATTCAGTATCAAATATACCAGAAATCATTTCAGTGGGCGTAATTATTTCGACGTCTGTTACTGTTGTTGCCATTGTAGTCGGAAAAGTTGTAGATGCAATTTTAGGAGGAATTCTTGTGGTAGTTGTAACAAATTCAATACTTGCAGTAGACTCTGTAACTGATGCTGTTGTATTAGGCTCAACAGTTGTAACGATAGGGGTCACTGCTGTGAACGGCCAAATTGTTGTTGACGATACAGTTAATTCTTCTGTGGTGGTTCCGATTGTGGTTACTATTGGCAACATTGCAGAGATCGTTGTTGCAAGAAAAGTAATAGTAGAGAAAGATGTTTCAGTAGTTGTTATAAAGAATTCTGCAGTTGGTAATGTCGTTAATCCCAAAGTATAAGCTTCACTCATTGTTGGTGTAAATACTGCAATAGTGGTAAGCATTTCCGTTATAAAAGATGTTATATTTGTTGTTGTTACAGGCATTTCAATTATAGTGGCTACAGCAGTTGTTGTAGTGGGTAATACAGAAGTCGTTGTACCAATTGGAATAACTGAGGTGGCGTAAATGGATTCAGATACAGTTGTGTGCACCTCAATAGTTGCTAATTTCTCAGTTGTTGCTTCGAAACTCGTGGTTATTAGCGCTATAGTGGTTGTTGTAAAAGGCATTATGGTTGTAACAACAGGAAATTCGCTTGTGACAAGCAGTGTTGTTGTTCTCACTATCGCTATCTCTTCTGTGGTGGTCATATTTGTCGCCATCGACTCTGATACTGTACTTGTAGTTGTAGTGGGAAGGATAGTAGAGGTATACGTTGTTTCGGATACAGTTGTATAGATTTCCGTAGTTGTGAATTTTCGAGTTGCTTCGATGCTTGTAGTGACTAACTCCGTGGTAGCTGTTGTAACAGGCACTGTAGTTGTAGTGACGGGTACTGCTGTCGTTGTCATTACCGTTGTCACTTCTGTGGTTGTGATATTGGTTGCTGTTGTTTCTGGTACTGTAATCATACTTGTAGTGGAAAGGGTAGTAGAGGTATACGTTGTTTCGGATACAGTTGTATAGATTGCCGTAGTTGTGAATTTTTCAGTTGCTGCTTCGATGCTTGTTGTGACTAACTCCGTGGTGGCTGTTGTAACAGGCACTGTAGTTATGGTGATAGGTAATGCGGTTGTTACAGGTACTGTTGTAGTTGTCATTACCGTTGTTTCTTCTGTGGTTGTGATATTGGTTGCTGTTGTTTCTGGTACTGTACTTGTAGTTGTAGTGGGCAGGGTAGTAGAGGTATACGTTACTTCGGATACAGCTGTATAGATTGATGCAGTTGTGGATTTTTCAGTTGTTGTTTCGATGCTTGTTGTGACTAACTCCGTGGTGGCTGTTGTAACAGGCACTGTCGTTATAGTGACAGGTAATGCGGTTGTTACAGGTATTGTTGTAGTTGTCATTACCGTTGTTCCTTCTGTGGTTGTGATATTGGTTGCTGTTGTTTCTGGCACTGTACTTGCAGTTGTAGTGGGCAGGGTAGTAGAGGTATACGTTGTTTCGGATACAGTTGTATAGACTTCCGTAGTTGTGAATTTTTCAGTTGTTTCGGTGCTTGTAGTGACTAACTCCGTGGTGGCTGATGTAACAGGCACTGTAGTTATGGTGATAGGTAATGCGGTTGTTACAGGTATTGTTGTAGTTGTCATTACCGTTGTTTCTTCTGTGGTTGTGATATTGGTTGCTGTTGTTTCTGGTACTGTACTTGCAGTTGTAGTGGGCAGGGTAGTAGTGGTATACGTTGTTTCGGATACAGTTGTATAGATTTCCGTAGTTGTGAATTTTTCAGTTGTTTCGGTGCTTGTAGTGACTAACTCCGTGGTGGCTGATGTAACAGGCACTGTAGTTATGGTGATAGGTAATGCGGTTGTTACAGGTATTGTTGTAGTTGTCATTACCGTTGTTTCTTCTGTGGTTGTGATATTGGTTGCTGTTGTTTCTGGTACTGTACTTGCAGTTGTAGTGGGCAGGGTAGTAGTGGTATACGTTGTTTCGGATACAGTTGTATAGATTTCTGTAGTTGTGAATTTTTCAGTTGTTTCGGTGCTTGTAGTGACTAACTCCATGGTGGCTGTTGTAACAGGCACTGTAAATGTAGTGACGGATAACGCGGTTGTTGTCATTACCGTTGGCCCTTCTGTGGTTGTGATATTAGTTGCAGTTGTTTCTGGTACTGTAATCACAGTTGTAGTGCGAAGGGCTGTAGAGGTATACGTTGTTTCGGTTATAGTTGTATAGATTGATGCACTTGTGGATTTTTCAGTTGTTGTTTCGATGCTTGTTGTGACTAACTCCGTGGTGGCTGTTTTAACAGGCACTTTAGTTATGGTGATAGGTAATGCGGTTGTTACAGGTACTGCTGTAGTTGTCATTATCGTTGTTTCTTCTGTGGTTGTGATATTGGTTGCTGTTGTTTCTGGTACTGTACTTGCAGTTGTAGTTGACAGGGTAGTAGAGGTATACGTTTTTTCGGAAACAGTTGTATAGATTGCCATAGTTGTGAATTTTTCAGTTGTTGTTTCGATGCTTGTAGTGACTAACTCCATGGTGGCTGTTGTAACAGGCACTGTAAATGTAGTGACGGATAACGCGGTTGTTGTCATTACCGTTGGCCCTTCTGTGGTTGTGACATTGGTTGCTGTTGTTTCTGGTACTGTAATCACAGTTGTAGTGCGAAGGGCTGTAGAGGTATACGTTGTTTCGGATACAGTTGTATAGATTGCCATAGTTGTGAATTTTTCAGTTGTTGTTTCGATGCTTGTTGTGACTAACTCCGTGGTGGCTGTTTTAACAGGCACTTTAGTTATGGTGATAGGTAATGCGGTAGTTACAGGTACTGCTGTCGTTGTCATTACCGTTGTTTCTTCTGTGGTGATTACATTGGTTGTTGTTGTTTCTGGTACTGTAATCACAGTTGTAGTGGGAAGGGTAGTAGTGGTATACGTTGTTTCGGATACAGTTGTATAAATTGCCGTAGTTGTGAATTTTTCAGTTGTTGTTTCGATGCTTGTTGTGACTAACTCCGTGGTGGCTGTTGTAACAGGCACTGTAGTTGTGGTGATAGGTAATGCGGTTGTTACAGGTACTGTTGTAGTTGTCATTATCGTTGTTTCTTCTGTGGTTGTGATATTGGTTGCTGTTGTTTCTGGTACTGTACTTGCAGTTGTAGTGGGAATGGTAGTAGAAGTATACGTTGTTTCAGACACAGTTATGGAGATTGTCGTAGTCGTCAGTTTCTCCGTTGAACAGTTGTAGCGGGAATGGTGGTAGAAGTATACGTTGTTTCAGACACAGTTATGGAGATTGTCGTAGTCGTCAGTTTCTCCGTTGTTGTTTCGACAGTCGTAGTACCTAACTCTGTAGTGGTTGTTGCATGAGTCACTATAGTTGCAGTAGTAGGTAATTCGGTTGTATTAGGAGTTGATGCTGTTGTGATGGTCACAATGGTTCTTGTTTGTGGTATTATACTTATCGTTGTAGTGGGAAAGGCTGTTATTGTATATGTCGTTACGGATGTAGTTGTGTACATCTCCGTAGTTGTCTGTTCCTCCGTTGTTGTTTCGACAGTTCTAGGGACTAACTCTGTAGTCGTTGTTATAACAGGAGGAGTTGTTGTGTCGGATGCTTCTGTTGTGATCGGCGTCGTTATTGCTTTCATTGTTGTCAGTTCCACTGTAGTGGATTCAGTTGTGCTTGTTGTAGGTAACAGTGTACTTGTTGTAATAGAGTGAAGAGGAGTAGTGGTATAGATCGTTCCAGATATAGTTGTATAGATCTCCGTAGTTGTTAATTCCCCATTTATGGTTGCGTTACTTACTGTCAATATCTCCGTAGTGGTTTCGACACTTGTTAGCTCTAACTCCGTAATAGTTTCGATCCTTTTTGTCATTAACTCTATAGTGACTGTTGTAGCAGGAGTTACTGTGGTTGTCGCAATTGATGTCTCTGGTGTTTTCTCTTTCGTAGTTGCCTCTGTGGTTGTTGTGGTTGGTAATGTTGTACTTATCGTTGTTGTGGAATGAATATAAGTGGTATATTTGGTTTCAGTTTTATTAGTATACTGCTCTATGGTTGTCATCTCCTCAGGTGTAATTCCTGTAGGTGAAGCGACTAACACCATAATAGTTGTTGCTGCAGGCATTATAGTTGTAGTTAGAGGCGCTTCTTTTGTAACCAGTGGCATTGTTATGTATGTTGTTTCAGCGTGAGTAATCGTCTGCATTGTCGTTTCAACAGTCGGTATTTTAGTTACAGTTGTTTCTTGCAGTATAGTTCTGAATGTAGTTAATAATGGTGTTGTGGTTGCTGTAATTATTGTTATTGTTGTTGACGGGATTTGCGTTGTTGCTTCTGGCTGTGTGGTTCCGGTTCTCGTAGTTTCTTGTGTTGTTTGTTTCATGCTAGTTGTTAATGTTGTAGTGGTAACAGTTGTCTGAAACATTGTTGTTTTTCGTTCCGGTGTTGTTTCTGGCCACGTCATTTTTTCAGATGTTTTCGCTGCTGTCGCAGTCGTTAACATTGTAGTAACGAAAGTCGTAGGTATTGGCGTTGTAGTTTTTATCGTAGTTTCAGGCGATTTTGTTGTGACAGTCGTTATTTTCTCTGTTGTTGTTCTCACAATAGTTAATGGTATCATCGTTGTTGTAGTGGTAGCAGTCGTAGCTATTGACCTTTCCGTTGATGTTTCCGTTGTTGTCCGAAGCAATGTTGTTGCGATTGACGTTATCTTTTCTGTTGTAACTGTAGTTGCGGTTATAATAAAAGAAAGTGTCGTTCCACCTATTGTTGTGGTTACACTAAATGGAGTAGCAGCTTCAGCAGATGTTATTTCTGTTAGAATTGTACGATATGGTGTATTTTGCCTAGGTGCTTCTGCTCGAGTTATCGCCATTGTTCCGATATGTTCGTCGTATTCATACCAACCAGTGTGTTTTATAGTTGGTTCTGTTGTATATTCATCATATTCCTCTATATATTGTTTTTCATATTGTTTATCACGAAATGTTTGTAATTCTTCAGTGACATCTTCTCCCATATCTTCAGTTTCTTTCATGATACTTGAAGTCACAGTGGTCATTCTTTGTTGCTGATCCAACCAGCTCAGTGTTGTTTGTAATACGTCTATTTCACTTTGATATTCTGTATTGTAAGTTAATTGAGATTCGATATCCGGTATTTCAGTTGTTTCCAGCAGTTTAAGTACATTCAAATACGCAGTTGCTTCTCTTTCAAAAGGGTCTGTAATTACTTCATATTTGTCTCTTTTATTTCTAATATTCCTTTTTCTCCGTTTCTTAACGAAAGCAGTCGTTTTCTTAAGACCTAAATTCAATCTCAGTATCCGATGCATATCTAAACTTTGACTTATAGAAGATGAAGTAGGTTCATTGGTGATTAGTCCTTCGTGCGATACTTCTACCAACTTCGTCAATAAAAACGTTTCATTCCACTGATCTTGCAGTCTGAAGTTTTCATCCACCGTTGAGCTTTCATTCGACTTTCTTCGTTTGCCACGAAAAAACGAGTGCAACGATCTCCACGCTCTTTTCGACTTCTCGCGTTCGTGTCTTAAATTCGATTGATAATTAATCGATTTTAGGTTCCTGATTAGTCGATGCTGCGGCTTGCTATAAGTACTTATGGATGAAAAATCGGCGCAAAAGCGGCGAGGATGAATATAATCTGTGAAAGGATAAGGATAACTGACTTCATGATCCCTCATAGGAACAGACTTCGATTTGTACCGTGCCTCTTCGATATTTACTAAATCTAAATCGTTCTCAGAGATCCGAACGAGATTCTCTTCCACTGAACTGCTATTCTGTAAAACTATCTTTCTCCTCCACTGTTCGAATATCGCTGACAAGTCGGTGCATCCTGCTCGATACGATTTTACATTCTCGTTATTTACCATAATACCTTCTTGCGACTTTTTCACTGTTTCCGTAGTATAAAAATTAACATTCTATAATACACAACATTACTTAGTGATAGCAAGGAATCAACGGTGACTGTAACGGTAGTCTTCAACAGCGATTGCCAATTGGTTATGTTTCCGACACGAAGGACATGGTCGGTACCGAAAATGTCTTTTGTCGAATATCAATGGCAACGCTTTTGGACAATGCTCGCTATTTGTACTTACAGCTGTATATTCCATTATAGTTCTATTAGTACTGTTAAAGTGAACTGGATAGTTATCAATGTTCTCACTGACGTTGACAGTTGCACGAACGTTCTCTGCTGCTATTACCATGTGCATCGCAATCAACTTACAAATCACAATGAGAAATTTATTTTGCATAGCGTCATATCAAGTACGTTCATTGATATTTTCCCATTTCTCGAACGCATTCATATCAATTCTGTCGCGAATCATCGTGTCAAACGAACTGTTACGCCGACGTATCTCGTCTTGCTGCAGTTCGACCGACTATCGATAACTATCGATTTGCATATAGGTTAACTTTGTTGAATACGTGTCTTCGATGTATCGATATACCTTCAAACATCGTTATATTCGCCTCGTTGCATACCAGTCACGTTAAAGTCACGTATTAAACATTTATCTCCGCGAAAATCACGTTATTTCAGCGGTGAGCACAATGGAGATTAATTTTGAGGCTAGGTACGGAAACAAAAGCGACGATTATTTTCAAACGATTTAGTCTGACGTTATCGATTAATGTCGATTCGATGACATTGATCGCAGATAATTATCCTTGGTTATTGTTATTATTCGACAATTCAGAATAGTTTTAAATACCTGAACGATATTGTATATCCACATATTCAATCGCAGACGCGATAAATATAGTAAAATCGATCCCATGATTTTGGAATCCATTTTCTCCTGCACAAATTTAACTCTGACATGCGGATCCTCTATTTATATCCTGGTGAAACACTCTTATGCACGACACTCCAGGTTCTTTACCCATCTCACGTATGCCTGTATCGGGATCGCGATGATTGGGTCCCGATCCCTGATCGTCCTGGCGTACAAACTCTTCTTCAAGGAGTATCGTAAGTGGATCTCAAGTGGATTAAAAGTGAACCGGTTTCGAGGCTTGTCTCGCCACGAGAATCCTTATTTTCCAGCGTTCGATCCGGTCATGATGGAGTTCGAGGAGGAGAAGAGTAAGGGAAGACTGAATGTTTTAGACGAGATCCTGAGGACATTGAGCATGGCCGGCTTAATTTATTCCCTGTATTCTTGTCACGGGTATTACGTGCTAGGTGTCTGTGTTGTAACTACCTTGTCAATTTTAGACGCGATCAAACTGCATAGGACGAGGAGACAGTCTGAGGTATTTCTGAGCTGTTGCGTGAAATTTTTTCGTCAATTCTTAACTGTCAGGAATCGAAAAACATCACGTATAAATTAATTAACTCGATTATTCTCGTCACTTGGAAACTATAAAATAATAAATAGGAAATTATTGTGATACAAGGCTCTTCGGGAATATAAAATAATATAAATATTGAAGTACATAATATTTTAATATTTAATATAAATATTGAAATGTTTAATATTTTAATATTTAATATAAATATTCAAATATGTATGTAATAAAATTGGTAGCATCGTTTAATTTTGTCACTCTGATAAAGAAGATTGCTATGAATTCAGTTGCACGTTTAAATATCGAAATGAAGTTTTAAGACAATTTTTCTTTTTTTTTTCAGGAAATTAATATTCAAGGTTTCGTCGATTATATTTCACGAGGTTCGCGTTTCGAGTCACCGTCCCAATCGAAGCCACTCTACGACACAAAGCTGAATATTTTCAGTTGGGCGATTATCAGTGGATGGTTCGCGTAAGTTCGTCTTTAATGGTAAATTAATTGCAGTTGGTCAGACTTTGCGATATTCAGGTACGCGGTAGGTAACAATTACGCGGTAGTAGCGAATTATCCTTTGCTTCTGGCAAACTGGGCCCTATCTCCTGAGGGATTTTATCAAGGATGGACTGTACGTCGCAGCATTAACGATTACTTGATGGCGAGTTACGTTATGTGCATGACAGAAGCCCTGCGACAAACTGACACGTGAAAATTTCTGATTATTTTACACGTGTGTACACTCTTCTCAATCACTTTAAATACAATTAATAAAATTGTATTGCACGTATTACACTATCTGACAATATTTTTTAGAATCGAGGTTCCATTTGTTACAAGATAATCTCACACTTAGTGTCAAGATAAAATAATTTTTGATTATTTATTTCCTCGTTTTAATTTAGTATTATAATTATTTAATCGCCTCATTGAAAATGCATATAAATAATAAATCAAGCACGCAGAAGAAATAAAGAAAAATCAAAGAAGAGTACGAAATTAATCGAATCGTGTGTTCAAAATTTATTTCCGACTCTCAAATCTTCGACTATGAGAATCTATGTAATTAATAAAATAGATACAGAAGAATAGAAATAAATAGAAATCTTGGAGCAGCATAAAAATGCTCGAGTTAAGTATTTTAAATTAATTTTCAATTTTCAAGTGTCCGATTTTAATATTCAAAATTCATTCTCGACATATAGATCTTCGAATAAAGATCTGTGTAATCCTCAAATACAGCGGAGAAGTAAGGAAAGATGAGAGAAGAAGAGAAACTAAGCCGAGTGAATGCAGAATTGGCTGCTGGTGGTTCGAACTTTATTTCGTTTCCAACCAATGCGATTTTTCTTTACAGGCTTATCCTTACATGTACGCACGCGGTATGTACAAAAATTTGTATATCTATTAAATACAATACGTATATTTATATAAACGGCGGTATCACGTTTACAAGAGTAGAAGGAATGTAAGCGTCGTCGCTGTGATTACTGTGTCACACGTGAGTGATAACGTATGTATACCGATTGACACGACACGAGTTAACAGGGCTATTACGTTCGATTAACACCCAGAGAATTCGATTCACTATTCTGTGGGACCGTGCATCGTCTTACGGCAGTAGCTGCATCGGGTAATATCGCTATTCACCGGTCAGTTCATTTTCCTTAAACATCTAATCACGAGTAAAAAAAAGGAAAGAAGAAGAGAGAAAAAGAAAGAAAAACGAAAGATAAAGATAAAAACGTTTCCTCCTCAGGACTGTCTTTAACCCGTAGAATTTTGAAGGCCCTCGCGTCCATCTTGGTACTATAATATATAATATTTATTACACGATAACGCAATAACCTTCGTTGCGTGTATTTCTTTTTTACTTTTCTTATTTTTTTTCTTTTCTTTTTTTGTGGAGTAATATTTATTACACGATAACCTTCGTTGCGTGTATTTCTTTTTTACTTTTCTTATTTTTTTTCTTTTCTTTTTTTGTGGTCGAGTTTAGAGAAGAAAGGAATATTTTCTATCTTCTTTTCTGTTTCGCATAATAAATAAATAGGGAGTTTAAAGACGGCCCTGTTCCAGTTCACTTCGTCATAAATTAGTCTACTCGAAGGCAGTCTTTTCGTACTTTTCTATTCGCTCTTACATCGTATGTAATCGAATAATTAATAGGTAATTGCTAGAGGTTGCGCTAGTGAGCGCGATGGTATTCAAATGGAATCTTCACTAGGATCGAGTTTTAGTGTCTACCAGAGAAGCTGTGGCCGTTGATGTCTTCGTTCCTGATTCTCGTGGATCCTCCAAAATGGCCATAATGTTCATCTGGAAAGATCAAAGAGAAGTCTCTCAAGTTTCAGGTCGATTAATAAAATGTTCTTGCTATTAATTGTTAGATTATCTTACTTGGTTAGTATCGATGGTTTCAAAATAGAAAGGATATGTAGTAACTTGTAGGAAGATATTAGAGTGTTAAATGAATGCGCGAAATAATTAATGAAATAAGTAGTTTATTTCTTTTATGTTAATTTTAAATTTAGCGAATATTTAATAATTTCAAATATAATCGTGGTTTAATAATTGAAATTATAATAAATATGTTTAATACAAAAGAAATAATATTTCATAATTTTAAATTTAGTGAATATTTAATAATTTAAAATATAATCGTGGTCTAATAATTTAAAGTATAATAAATATGTTTAATACAAAGAAAATAATATTTCATAATTTTAAATATAATATTGAATTAATTAAATATAATATTGAAATCTGATAACTTAAAACATTCTTAACATACCTAACAAAAAGGAAATTAATATTTTATATTTCTGAATATAATTGAAACCTAGTAATTAATATTTAATAATTTTAAACATAGTTAATATTCAACACCGACAACTTCATTCAACATTGAGCAATTTTAATTCTTTCTAAATTGTTAGTAATGATTAAAATATTATTAAAAAAGGAAATATGTATATTTGTTATTGCAATAAATAATTTTAAAAAGTGACATAATTATCTCTCGATAACCAATCACTACTTGATTTAGTACTTTTGCAAGGATCGTGCACATTCGTGAGAATTTTTTTAGTCAAATGTTTGCGTTCGATTGTTTGAATTTAGGACGTACTCTGTCCTAAATTGTGAAGTCTGAGGCTACTTCCGGTGTTTTCGTCCGGTTCGTAGGCAGAATTCGTGTGGCCCCCATGATTATCGAATACATCTTTGACTGAAATCTGACTGCTCCTAGAGGGACGACCCTGTATTCCCAAAGGATTGCCAGCCACACCGAAGATGTTATTCGCTCCTAAGGTTTGCATCTGCGATTTTCGCCTCAGTGCAATCCTACGATCCTCGAATGCTTTGAAAGCCTTTGCAGAGCATCTAGTTGACATGTTCCTTGGCAGATCTAAGAATAGCGACATCAATTCGTCGATGAATGTTCCCTTATATCGAGATACTTTCGGAATTTTATTAACGTTCAGCATAATATATATTTTAAAATTATTGGGAATTATAAAAATATTAGGTTATCCTAATATTTGGAAAACAATTAAATAGTTAGTAAATAAAATAACGTAAATCGAGAATGGCAAAAGTAGAGTAAGAAAAATAAATAAAATAAAGTAAACTAAGTGAAATAAATAAAATAAACAAAAACGAAATAAATAAATATAAGTAAAATAAATAATTAAATTTAAATTAATTGTACATTTTATAATTATTCATCATCTTTCTACTAAACTTCCAAAGTCTTCTGCATAAGAGAATACTATGCTAAGCTTCATTGTTTAAAACTCAGCTTTTACAAAATGTATATCACTCAATGCAATCTTACTAAATTACTATAATTATTAAAAAAAGATTGAGAAAATGTACGATTTTCAACGTGTTTTAACATTTTATGTAATTTTGTTCTTATAGATCATAATGGTTGCTAAATTTTGGAAAATTTATCCGCACGAATTTCATCAATTTTATCAATTTCATGACGATGCAAAAATATCGTGGAAACGTTTTACATACCATTACCATTGGACAATCTGCTAAATCGTTGCCTGAAGGCGACATCAAGTGTATTGATTGCCTGCGTTTTTCTACGGCTCTTTTCGAGGTTCCTTATGGTTTTTCTCCTTCCTGGACCGCTACCACTACCCTCCTCGTAGTCACCCTCCATACCGTGTAATCTTTGCAAATCCCTGGCAATTTCCACCGCATGCTTAGACAATAACGCTTCCTCTGACAAATCCTTTGCCTGGAGAATTAAACGTACAAAGTTAGAAATCAATCGCGTCAAATCTCTATTTAAAAATTTTAATTATCTTCATAATCTAGAATCCCTGTTCCACCCCTGACACTATGAAAGTAAAAGCAATGAAATGAAATAACAGACTAAGGATAAGTAAAAATAGAATAGCAAAAACGAGGAAGAATAAAATAGTAGAAACAAGTAAAATTAAAAATAACAAAAATAGGTGAAATAATTAAAATATCTACAATTTTAATATGTACTCTGCATTTAAATCTCCACTGTCTTATAAGAGATGAAACAATTACGAACCCAAAACTCATAAAGAATTAAATAGCTCATTAACACGTTAAGTACCACGCTGGTCCTCAGGAACTGGCCCAAACTAGGACCAAAAGGTGCTAATTTTTGGTATTAAATTCTTGGCCATTTTTTGACCTAACGTTTGGGAATTCCTGTTATAATAATTAGTACAGTATCTCCGAGTTTTATGAACACTTCGCCGAATCTGGGCTTGAACAGAACAGCAAACAAAATGGACTGGACACTTAACGTGTTAATTACAATAATCATGACCAATTACGAAATTTGTGAAACTAAGTGAAAAATTTGAAAGAAAGAAATTTTTCCCTCATTTCGTACTATGATATATTTATTATTCACACCATGAGTCTATATAAAGATATTGATGTAAAAATATTGATTTCAAATAACACGTGACAGTCTTAGGGAAGTCGAACTTCGGTGAACGTGACCAGGAATGTCTATTGACACGTACCTTCCTACAACAGTACCAATCCAAGCTGGTGCTGGCTAAAATATGAGCGAACGTTCCAAATCGATGGAACAGCATCGCGGTGAATTGAATAACCAATATCAACGCAAAGAAGAACACAAACACCAGACCGATTGGCTCTAGCTGTAGGTACTCCTTCGTGATGTGTACCTACAAGACATGTTCATCGTTAAAAAAGAATTGCCAATAAATGAAGCATGGTACGAGCCGAAATATAAATGGAGGCGTAGGAAGGGAACACGTAAAATAGTTTGCGGTCTTTGTTATTTTTCTCATTGTTACCTCACTACGAAATGAAACACATACTTTCTACCCTTTGGGTAAAAATACCTTATTATATAGAATTCTCTACTCTTATATGTATATTAAATAATTATTAAATAATTAAAGTGGCAATTATATGACAGTCATTGTTGTAACTATCGACGTTAACGTAGTGAAATAACAATTTCTTTCCTGATCGTACTAAAGACAGTTTTCAGAAAATAGTATAATATTATGAAATTTTGTGGTTTAACCCTTTGTGATTTAACAGATCGAATACATCATATCTTTTAAATAGAGTAAAATTGTGTGTTGAAGTGTTATGTATGTATATATATGTATAAAATGTTAGGTAAAAGGTATTTTGTAATTTATGATATTGTTAAAGAATAATAGGAATTTTTTGAAAATATTCGATCTAGAAAGTAAAAGGGGTTATCACTCTTGGGGTAACTTTCGATCGCAAAGGGTTGGTCAAATTTTAGATAAACAATAATCCAGATTTTTTTGTCAGTATGATTAATAGATCGAAATTGATCTTTTATTTTAACCCTTCATGTGCAAACCAGAGAAATTCGTGTCCTATCGAGTCTAAATTATTTGTCTTCGAATTTGTTTAACTATATTTAAATATATTTTAATAAAACATTTGTTAAAATTTTGATCGCGATTTTATTTGGAATATCTAAGTGTTTCAACACTAGAACTACCAAGAAGATCAGAACAATTTCCTCCAGACATTTAATTCTTGTAATTTTTTAAAACACAGCTATTTTTAATAAAATTAAATGTATCTTCTCTTTAACATGCAAACATGATTATACATAGCTATTTATTTTCGTCATATTATCTTCAGTAGCTATTTATCTCTATTTAACTACTCGCTGTAGATCAGTAGCTCTAGTATTAAACAATTATTCGTTAAAAAACATACAGGACACAAATTTGCATAATTCTCTGGTTATAGAAAAAAAAAATCGCGTGTCACATTTTCAAAAATCTTAATATTTTCATTAACTGGCATACAAAGTATACTATTTACATATTTGCCAAAAAAAGAAGTGGATGAAGCACATTTAATACGTTCAAAAAATTATGAAATTTAATAGTATACTAAAGATAGAAAATTCGGAATTTTAATAAATATCTGGAAAGTGAAAATATGTAACACACGACGTTCTTCTTTACGAGCACGGAATTAGGGTAGGGAAAAGACGTTTCCACGATAAGGGCTAAACGAAACTGGTCGTTGATACGATCAGGAGAACCGCAGAAAACACACATATCGTAAAACAAGTCTAGACACATATACATATATAAGCCACCGTTTAGTTACATTGACGGTAACTCGTTAGTGGTGCTCCTCTGCTGCCATACCTAGCAGTGCGTTATCAGAATTAGACACATGAGAGACGTGAAACGGAAACCTGTGTAATAATTCCTCCCTCGTTCCTATTCAACCAGGTGAGCGTAAAAACGGGCCCTCGGGGTGCTTTCTCGGCTATTTCGTGGTTTGTAAACCGTGCACGTGCTACTGTTCGTCGAACAACAAGAACTAAGTTTCTAATACGAATCTGTGCTCGACCACGAGAGAGCCAAAAAGTGCATAGAAGCCAAGAGAACGTCGAGTAATCATAGAGAAAGTCGAAGGAATTTCTTGCTGAATAGAAGCTATAATTTTTATTATAATTTTCATTATATAAGTGTATTATAATAACAGAAGATGAGATTCCAAATTTCGAATATGTAAAGATAACTAGAATAAATATTAAGTATATTTCTTTTTTATTAAAAAAATTACAATTTCAGATTTTTTGATTTTAAATATTTTAAAATATTAATAGCAAATTAAGTTAGATTGATCTTGTTTATGCTAATGGGAGTTATCATTTCAGAGTTTGTTTCTTTGAATATTTAGAAATTAATAGTACATTTAAAATGACGAATATTTAAAAATAAATGGGTACTTTGAATTAGCAAATGTTTAAAAGTTAATAAAAGATTTAAGATAATAAACGTTTAGGAACGATTAATAAATTTAATACAGTAATTGTTCAAAAATAAATAAATTTTAAACCAATCTTTTTAAAATCCGATCTAATAAATCGTAAGATTCCGGATTTCAGTTTCGCTTTTATGCAACATCTCGATTCGCCCTCAACCCAATTTTCCAAAATTATTTACACAGCCTTAAATTGCCATTCGGATTATTGGTCACAAATTACAAAAATTCCTCGCTCGTTCTCCAGACCTCGGCAACGTTAATCGACAAATATCGTTGTTAGTTAAGGTGAAGACTGGTGTGAGCGATCACGCTTAACGACCACAATATCGTTTTACTTTTTAAAAAAGAAACAACAGATCAAGGGAAGAAGGAACGAGGAAGGATTGTGGGATTTTAATTAACAAGGCGATCGATGTTATTTGAGCTAACTAGTTTCTAGTCAGTTGCCTGGTTCCGCCCCAAGTTTTCCATTCGTTCCGGGAGTACCTGTGCAAACATGTTAATGGTAACTCGCCACGTGCTCATGATCCACGTTATTGACAAAACACAGACATGTCCCAGCAAGTGCAACATTATCACCGGGTACCATTTTCCAGCGTGCTCCGATGCTCACTATTACTGCGATCCTTTTCTCCGTGTACTAACCGTGTCCTGATTTTTAGCAATTTCCTTGAAGCTTTTAGATAAGGTAATTCTTAAGATGATCGAAAACTGAACAATATGGTGATATAAAAATATCCAATTTGGTTAAATTTAGTTGACAGTAAGGGACATTTTAGTTTGACACTAGAAGTACTAAATAAACTATGTATCTAAATATAATAATATAATAAATATAAGTATAAAATATAACAAAAATAAATTACTACAAATATTATTAATTTAGTAAATTAATATTAATATTAATAATAGCAAAAGTAATATTAATGGAAATAAATATAAAAAGGGAACATTTTGAATAAAAATTTAAGATATTAATTTTTCCAAAAGTAAATTTTCCAATTAATTTTTCCTCACCCTTTCGATAACTACAGAAATGAGAAATGATATATGTTTTCGTTTTCTATAATTTAGTAATTCTAATGCCAAGAGGGAGAGAGAGAGAGAGGGGTCTAGTAGAAGTCTCTCCTCGGTAATTTCATATTGCCTCAATTAGGTAAATTAATGTAACGATATAACGCATTATCTCTTACCAAACTAAGACGTATAAATACTCGATGTTAGTAACAACAAAGATAACAGATTAGATCACACACGCGAAACAGTGGGCTCGGAAATTGCTAAAAATCTAAACGTACAGAAGAAGCAACTCGGGCAGCAAACTCTCTATGCCTAGAATCTGATCTAAAAGGCAAAGGGTACTAATAAATCTCGCAATCGCAAGCTCGATTCTATGATATCTAAACGAAAGCTCTAAACCGACGATGTCTCTCCGCTACGTGATCCATCTATAGCAAATTTCTAGAAGAGCGACACTCAGAAAAAGGAATCTTTCGTATAACTCGCTCGATGATCCGTGGAAAACGAAGGATCCACGCTCGAATATCTCGATCTGACGATTCAACAGGCCCTCCTGTTCCTCTGTAACATTACGTTCACGCGCGAGACCGATCAATTTTGATTCATTGCCGCCATAAAATCGCGCAAATTCTTCACATAATGAAACGAACGTAAACGACGACGTGAGATGGAAAAAAAAATAAAAAAAAAAATGAAAGAAAGAATAGGAAAATTGAGAACGAGCAACGGAGCACACGGAGGTGTTAGTCTCCCGAGGCATCAGTGAGACAGCATCTCTGTTTTTCGTTTGGAACACTAGCAGGTACCTCCGAGGTCTCTTCAATGAAGGTGATATTCGTCTTGACGCCGAGTGGCCAGACAACGTGCAGCTGATCTTTGTTCAGCTGCAGCAAGAATACGATCAGAACGAACAACGCATTGAACATAAAAAACGCGAACACGCTCTTGTTCCGCAGCTCGATTAGGTCACCGGCAATGCGAGCCTATGGTGGGCGAGTGATGAGAGAGAAAAGAAAAAAAGAAAACATAGATTAGCAAACATATGAAGAAAAATACGCTCCGTCCGGTCGATCGTTGATCCGTCGGCTCCTTTCGAGTGGGATCCTCTGCGAGATCGTGTAGTCCTTTAGAGGTCTAGCGCTCTTTGGAGGTCTAGAAAGCGACTGGATAAGCGACGAAAGGGGAACGCGAGAAAGGTGCAACGAGATTTTTCACTGCAAAACCATTTCAATGCTTAGACTTCTACCTGATGCTGAAATTCTTATTGATCAATTTCGTTCGTGTTTACGTTGGTGTCTTTCATCGTCTTCTCGGGTTAGACGTCTCTTTTAGGTATAGATTCTTTAGCATTTGAAACGTTTTGCCGAGGAGAAGCCAGACAATCACATGGACGAGTCGACTAAGTGGATAGACTCTGCTTGTTTTTCTCTTTTTAAATGTCTGTTCACATTTTTCTTTCTTTTTTTTTTTTTTTTTTTTTTTTTTTTTTTTTTGTTCTTTTTGTTTTGGGCAGGTGGGACGAGATCAAAGGAGCGGGACAACTCGACGTGGACGGAGCGGTCTTTACCTCCTGCGAGCGCTCGTCAAAGGTGATGTTCGTCTTGATACCGAAAGGCCACTTCACGTGCAACAAATTTTTGTTTAATTGCAGCAGAAAGACGATCAGGACGAAGAGGGCGTTCATCATAAAAAACGCGAAAACGCTCTGGTCACGTAGGTCCTTTAGATCTTTGGCGATTCGGGCCTGACGTAAGTAGCATGGATCGATTATTTTTATTCTGGGACTTGCAAAAGTAGCTTGCGTTAATTTCTTATTTTATCCGCGAAATGATCGGCTGGCAAATATTTTTGCATCTTTTTCTTTCATATTTCGCTGAAGCGTAAAAATTTCGACAAATTTTGTAAAAGCTACTTTACATGACACGCGAAGTTACTGTTACTCTTTGAAAATACTGTAAAGAATACTTGATGGAGAATTTGGAAAGCGTTTGCAAGAGATAGTTCCATTTTGATTCGAGAAAGTTACATAATCAAACTGTTTCGAAAAATTGGAAATGAAAACTATACTTTTCGGTTGTAAAACGTATTATACTTTCACACGAGAGAAACAAGTTTCCAATTACCTGGCAAAATAAACAAAATTGAATTAATAAATATATCGTTTATTCGATTAACAATACTAAAAAAAATGAATCGACGACTAAAATAATTTGCATAAATTACTTTAAATAATCATCTTTTATTATCGAATAATTACTAGTATTTAGGAACTTCGAGCAATTTTAAAATGAAACAAATTTGTCATTCGAGATTTTCAAAAGTATCGTGAATCTATGTTTAATTGAATTTTTAAATTAAAAAAATAAAAATAAAATAAAGATTCTTTTTAAATTCAAAGAGACAAGTGTGAAAGCTACGAATTGCAACATGCGAGTTCAAACCTCTTACCTTTTCTGCCTGGTCCTCGTCTATAGGGTACAGATACATATCCAACAGATCTTTCCAGAATTGCTCCTCCTGCAGGGATAATACTTCGATCTCTCCTTTCTTCAGCCCTTCGTCGCTCAGCCAATATGGCCTGCTGAGGAAGCCGCTACCCTCGCGATTGCCTGCGGAATTTTGACTGGTCACCGTTTCCGCGTCGCTGTGAGAATCGCTATTCTTCGCAGGATTCTCGTTAATGGGGTCCAAGTGATCTCCTGCCCGTGAGCCTGCAGATGATACGCGACGACGACTCGCCACTCCATGGGGATCTGCAACTCTGGATCAGAAATTCGGATCGAATTAACACTAGAACTGGCAATCTACGTTGTGTATCTCGATATACAAGTAAGAATAATTAAGGTGGTATGACGAAAATTAATAGGTACAGTCGATTATAGAAGTATTAGACTTGGACAATGATGTCCCAGATTTTTGTAAATGAAACAGACTTGTTGGATTTAGACTTTGAAAATGAATGATAAATAAAATAAACGAGTGAAATAGTGAAAAGAAATAGGTATAGTTATTAAGAAGAAAGAAAGAGAGAGAGAGAGAGTGAGAGAGAGATTGAAAAATTAATTAGAGGTACGTTATAAGAAAAATTGGAGGCCAAGTGACAAAATTTTAAATAAAAAATTAAATTATATAACATATATAATATTTTATATTAATATTATTAATTATAACATACTTCCAATAATTATAAAAATAAAAAGTCCGAGATTTGGTCATTTCGACTACCTTGGTAAAAACGTATCCTCGTTATCGTTGGAGAGATCTCGTTATGTAACGAGTGTCTCGTGTTTCTATAAACGAATGGAATGTCGTGCAATCATTGTGACAACATTTTTCCCGGTTTGGCGCGATCGAACCAGGAAATGCATGACATTTGAAACTCGATTTCACATGAAGTATGCGCAACCAGTCGGTCGGGTGCATTTTAGCCATTTCAAGGAGTAAAAGTAGGAATTTGCGACTATCTTTAAATGTCTACTTGATTATGGAGAGTGAAATTAATTAGTAAAGTTTTATTTTGGAGAATTTCATTGGATTTCACGTGTTCCTAAATATCATGGAAACTTAATTGACGATATGAAATTTTTCAAAGTAATTGATAATTTGTTTGAGCACAAATTATGCATTTCAGGAATGTGTCTTAGGAATTACATATTTAAGTCTCTCAAAAGCCATTGGATAATTAAAAAGAAAGTATTACTAAAAGAAATATCAAATGTTAATATTATTATTAATAAATTATGAGTATTATGATATAATTAGTATTAAAGCATCTAATTAGAAAAACGAAGAGAAAAATATTATGCTCTATGCTTTGAGTTCATTGGCTAAATAATTTGTGAAATTAATTAAGAAATGCTTGAATTTTAAGGAGAATAAAAATTGACCAAACCTTTCGATGACTTCCAGACGTTTGTTCACAATTTCCAAAGACTCAGCAATGGCGACCAATTGTTGTTTCTCATTGGAGGTTTGTCCATGAGTGCAAAACATGCATTTGAACAACCCTGCCAAGGAAATTTCTATCGATCCTTCGTCGTCGTCGTTCGAACCTACGCCATTTTGAAGAAATCCTAGCAAAGACTTCTGCTTTGCCTTCCGTTTCGCTTCCTCGGCTTCCTTTTTCTCTTGTTCGAGTTCCTAGCGATTTAGCGAGAAAAGTGTGAAATATATTTATTTTAATTTCGATCATATGTACATTAAGCGATAAGAAAATATTTCTAGAACTAGGCGCAAAGCTCTTAATATCAAGAAGCTTCCCATTTGTGGTTACTGTAACTATTTGGGCACATGAAAGTTAAAATTCGTTGAAAAATAAAATTACATGCGTATAAATTTAATAAGGAATTCTATATGTATATTTTTTGGAAATTAATTTATATATGAATAATAAATATGTAAATGTGAACCATGTAGTTACAGTAAGCACTGCTTCTAAATAAAGTATGAAAGGCAGTACCAAGTGCGTCAAGAAATTATTCAGTGCATATGCTGCTAATTTATTAGTTACAATTATTATTGCATCTAGAGACGTGATACTAAATATTGTCAAATTTGGTACCTTGAAATAACTATCTTAGAGTAACAACCACCAGAATGTCGATAAACACATGTACATTTTAATTCATTATATGGAAAATATAAAAATTAATTCGTACAACCAAAACTAATCAGATTATTAAAAATAATAATTGATTAGCTTCCTCTATTCTTGAAGAATTTTTCGCTAGGCTATTTCCATGACAGATACCGTTCTCACAGGATCTAATTCAGTAATCCCGAGTGAACACGCATACACGTAATGCATTTAGTCGAATCGAGTGGATTTAATCGCATGGTTTAGTCGATTGATGTAGCTACCACTTACCCACCACTTATCTCAAGATAAATTACATCGATCGAATAGGGATTTAGGCGAGTATAGGTGTCAGCTACAGGAGCTTAGCGTTCCATATGAGAATGACATGAATTCACCAATCCCGTAATCGGAAGCACCTCGATCGTTTATTAATTTATTTTTCATCATTTTACAGTTATCACGATACGAAAATTGAAGTCTCAGAGAGTTTTCAACAATTTTCTTCTTTTTCCCTTTAAATAAATAAAACATAAGGTAGTGATTTGAGAAAATTTTAAAGAAAGCAATTGAACTAGATTTTTCCCTATGTAACTATATTACTACCAACTTCGTCGAATATCAAATTATCAATAGATTCGATTAAATTATCAACAGGTTAGATCGAATCAATGCATTACGAGTGCTTTACAAAGGAAATATACCAAATTAATTCTTTCCCAACTAAAAAAATTCGTACCTCTATTCCCTACATCTTACGCAGGAATGAAATACACTGTCGGAAGTAATTAATTATGAATTTAATTATCAATAGACTCCCTTCCGATATTGTTCTTAGAGTTTATTTCAAGGTACCTTTTATTAACCCTCTCGCTACGAGAAAGTATATCCTTCAATATCAAATACATATTTAATCACTAGCTAAAAATGTATATACACTTATTGACAAAGGATTAAGAATTTTTGTAAATTTGTTATTTTCTGTAATACGTCTATTAAAATTAAAAATAAACAATAAACAATAATTTCCACTCGAACACCTTGTGTTCTCATTGGAGGCCTACTTAAGCCTACCTTTAATTCTACTCTACCAGAAGGTAAATAATACACAAAGATTCACAAATCATTGATTTATACCTAAACGATACCATAAAGAATGTCATCGATTTTCAAAGCTTCGAATTCCTACATACCTACAGGATAACAAGCCGTCAAGTAGCAAAAATAAAAAATTATTTCGACAAACCGACGTATCGCAGTAAATTTTGCTTAAAAATGACCGATGCATACCAAATATGATGGAATTAATACATTAACCACGTAAATATTCGTGTTCATATTTCTATCCCTTCTCTTACCTGTCCCCCGTCCCAAAAATACTTTCAGGTACCGTAGCGAAAGGGTTAATGGCTCTCATAGGAAGAGCAAAGAAGAAGAAGAGGAAGAAGAGATTAAAGAATCGATTAGTCGGTTAAGAAGTGGAGATAATTACCAGAGGAGTTTTCTTTTTCACCACCTCTCTCGTGCCCCATGTAATGTCATTTAGATTAGCGATGGAATAAATGACAAGCAGCACGTACATCGATGGGACGGTGATGAAGTATATGAGGCTGTATAATAGACAGTACAACTCCGCGGGATGCATTAACCCGGTTATTGCCACCTGGCCTATTAGTAACATTAGAAACATCGTAGTCGGCGACAACACACCATCTGCGGAGATGCTAATCGCTGTCCCAACGACCACGGCGATCATCACCATACCGTACACGGTGCTGATCAGGCCTGCCACAAAAACCTACCACACCATTGTTAATTTCAGCTGTTATTAGTGACCGCGTGTGCGCGTGTGTCTATATGCGTGTGGTAATTTTCGGTTTTAGATACGTGTAAAAGGATTGATACGTTGAGGATATTGGAGTAAAAATTTCGAGCATTGGGGTCATAGCTAAACTGTGATAAATATATCACAGATGTATTTGACGTATTAGAGGTATTGTAGATCAAAGAGTTGTAAATTATTGTTCAATTATTGGTATTATTAATTATTATCAACGTATCCTCGACGTATCACATTCATAGCACGTATCCTCTGCAAACAAGTTAGAACGTACACCTGCAGACGAAGAAGCTGTATTCCTGCTCGTTTATGAAATCAAACAAAGCACTCGTCATCCAAAAGGATCCTTCCGGATATACGCGATTTACCACCACCACGTGTTCCCTATCCAACGACGTCATGATAAATTTACAGCCCCTCGAAAGTGACAAGCCTAGATTTAGCCAAGTGTCCTTCCCTTACTTTCAGAGGCAAATAAGTGTCAATTGAAAGCGATATGGAGGACTTTCTAACGAACCTTTTTGGTCTTTTTCACTTGGACCTCACGAGTTCCCCACGAGACGACGTTCAGGTTTATAATCGAATAGAGGATAAGGAGGAGGTACATAGACGGGATGGATAGGAGATAAATGATACCAGGGACGATACACCAAAACTCTTGAGGGTGCAAACAGGCAGCTATGAAGAAGGAACTGGACAGGGATATCAAGAATATGGCCGAGGGTGAACCGATACCGTCCTCTCCAAGTTGGAGGGCTGTACCTACGATCACGGCCATCATTATCATTGCGTATCCTGTCGAGAGTATCTGCGCGCACAGAAGCTGGAAGACAAGGACAAGAAAACAGAAACAAAATTGCTGGAACAGTGAAAGCTACGAGGGATTTTACAAGCTGAATCGTATCAGTGTTGGATCGACTTACCTGAATGTTCGCTTTACAAGTAAAACATACGATCATGAAGAGCAGAATAGGGATAATGTTATAGTAGAAGCTGGTCCAGTTGTCGATCTTGAAAGCTGCCACGAAGGCACCCACCAACATGAGGAAAATCGTACCTGGTCCTAAGATGGTCCCACCTGGAAAGATGTCGAAGGTTTGTCAGATTTATTTCTATTGTTCTAAGTTGTTTTCAGGATGATTTTATGAACCTTGTGAAGATCGAGAGAAAGATGGAAGGATAAGAAAAATATAGCTTAACCTAGTTTTTAAATTAATCCTCGTTTTCAAATTCTAAAATTCTCAGAGAAGCTGGACTATACTCTTGAATTGTTCTTTTATATTATTTATCTCTATCTATGGCCTGTGTTGTCACTCAAACTTTCAAATATCTCACTTAACACTCAAATGTCAGATATCAATGTGGCTGTCAAGTTTGATAGTGATCTCATTCTTAACAGTTGCTTGAAAGTAAGTAAGTTGCTTCGAGCAAAAATTCTCAATCCTTCTCTATTAAATGATCACCATAAACTTAGGCCATCTCAAGACCTGTTTAGCTTAGGACAAGAGACATCTATGCAATACTCACTCTGTTACAATAAATTATGGAAGATCAAATCATGGAAGTGATATATGTAGAAATTGTTACAAGAGTAATAAGAGAATAATGGTACAACAGTATTTAAAAAATGTACCACGTACCCATGAGCAAGATCTGATAAGAGATATAAGGCAGAGAAATATTATCGTTGATTTTAATCGTTCGTTTCGCGTCCATGAGAAGATCCATAATGTTTGCTATGGTAGAGGGTACCCATCGACGGCGTTGGTTGTAAAATTCATTGAAGCCTTCAGGTGCGTGGGTGTAGGCATCACTAGCTGCTGAATATTCTACCTGCAACATCAACGACACAGTTAAAATTATAAATAAAAGATACTGCAAAATATTAATTATTATCAAGCCTTAATTAAAAATTCAACCAATATTCTTTCATATACATCTACAAAATTATTATTACTCAGAGAAATTCGAATTAAATTAATAAAAAATATATTCGAACAAATTCGAGTATAAAGATCTATGCATTAATACTTCTCATAATTCTCATAATGTCTAACCTTGTCCAAGAATCTGTTTCAAAATCTACTACACTATAGTATGTAAAAATATCAAATATAATTATATTCCCAATTAAAATTAGATATATATGGAAAATATACAAAAGCTTGATTTAATGTTCATTTATCTGAAGAACTTGCATTACCCAAAATACCGTAATTCATGAAAAGAAGTTAGAAATAATACCTCGTACCAGTTAACTTCATTATCTCGTAACGTTGTTATATATTTCTACGTTTAATGAGATTCGACGACTCAAAGACCTTTCTCAGCACTCACCCTGTAACCACGTTGCAGAAGAAGCGTACATAGCCATCGATCCTCTCCTTGATCGTACTGAACATAATGCCTGGCCTCGTCGGATCTCGTCGTGTACTTCTTCATCACGTTGTCGTCCATCAAAGCTTTTCCTCTGAAGAGTGAAAAGCACCCGGGACTACAAAGTACACAACCAATCATGTGTTCGGTTGCCTTTTGAAGCCAGTGACCGATGGCGTACTCGAACATCTGATACCACACCATAGGACCTAATATCGTAAAGAAGGGATATTATTCCTCGAGAAAAAGTATTATCCATAAATTCCGAGCATGATCGCATTTTTACTGCCGGGTCGGGGGTGGTTTCGCGAGACCTACCTGAACCGACTGGATGGATGCGACCGCAAGCTGCGCCGAGGTTCTTGTTCTTCTTCATCAAATCCACGAGTAGTTTCACAGCGGCTGGTTGGAAGTCGATGTCACCATCGAGAGTCAGCAAATAGGTATTCTCCGCGATCACTTCCTTGCGGTCGACGCTAATTGGCAGCTCCATTAACCGATGTCCCAACAAATAGTACATGTACATGACCTGTGAAAGAACGAGTTAAAAATGTCTACTTATTTGTTATAAAATTCGCGTAAAATTTCTAATCCTTAGCACTTGATTTGACAAGCAATTACTCGATACATGTATGAAGTGTCAATAAACTTAAGAACCCTAGGTGTAAAAGGGCTATGAAAGAGAAAAGCAGTGATAGCGAGTAGGAAAGATGAAAATCAGGTGGGTCTGTAATATTTTCAGCGATTAAAAGGGTGAGGGGATTTCTAAAGAAAAAATTATAAAAAGAGAGGGAGAGATCCTGTCAAGATGACAGCATTGTGTCGAGCTTGGTAGCGAGAGGTTAGAGGAAGTGGTGATGAAAATTGTTTGGAGTTGCCTTTGTCTTTATATTAAACACATATACTCGTCACTCTTCAACCAACCGCTTTCTTTATATAACCTTATTTCAATAATAGTATATTTCAATAATAGTAGTTACTACATGTATCACATATATGTACACATACGAGTGCAAAGTAGAATTATAATATTTCTAATTTCGAGATAAAATCCCTACCTGACTCCAACGTTTTCGGTGACGAATCTTGCTCTTATCCTTCAAATGGGCGATCATCTTCGTTTTCCCAGGTAGAGTCCAAACTAATCGTCCTCCATACGGTGTCGAGTATTTCTTCGGTGCTCTGACGTGCATTCGCGTTTGATGGACGTCCGATGCAGCCTCGTCCAGAGTGCCCACCAGCAGTTTCACGAACCTGTTCACTTGCGACTCGTTGTTATCGTGATCCGATATCTCGAAGGCGTCATCGAAAAAGATGTGAGCTGTGTGGACAGAATTAAACGTCGTATTAACATAATAAAATTAGAACCAACATCCTGGTATACTATAAAACGTCAGCGTTAGTTGTTGCACAAATGGCTTCCAATCTTTTAGGACTCTAATTCTAGGATTTTAACTTAGGACTCTAACTCGCCTTTATTACAAGCATTCACTAAAGATACAGATCAAACTTAATTTTTCCCTCGCTATTCAATCGTCATTTTGTTCCCAATTATTCAGCAATATTACGATCTTTCACGACGGAAAGAGGGAGAAGCGAAAACGAGCTTTGGTCGGTACTGCGCGACTCAAGGGACCTTATAGGTTAGGTCTGCACTTACTCTCGAATTCATAGTAGTCCGGATCGACAACCTTGAGGTACTTCTGGGCGACACGTCGTGCACATTGATCCTCATCCAGCCGCAGGATACTTTTCAAGAATTCCATCATTTCTTCCTTGTTCTCGTGCCACATGGTCGCGCAGGCATATATCCTGGTTACATGATCGCTACTCTTTACAGCCGACGGGGGTGTAGTCGAGCCGTCCGTTTGCTCGTAGATGGTCTCATAATCCCCGTCTCCCTTTTCTTTCTCTATCTCCGCCAGATCCTGTCCAACAAAAATACCGCTTACTATCTCATGCAAACGATCGTGATTTCAAAGTCACTCGAGACTAGAACCTCCTTCGAGGGTTCGACGCGACGTCTCGAGGGTCGAGAAGAATTGCGATTCGACTTTTGATAATTTTAATGAGATTTTAACGAGTGCAGGATATTTTTAGTATTTAAGAGTGTTAGATCAGAGAGAATTGTATGTTAGAATTATAAGATAGTTCTTAGTCTTTAGACTGACAATGAGTTATAGTCAAGTTGTATTAATATCAGTGATAGATTGCTAAATTAGCCTTAGAATTATAATAAGCTCATTCATTTGCTTTTAATTATACATTATTGTTTATGATAATTAGAGATGGATTTGTGTCTGTATTGTGTTATGTTGTTTTTGTGTGTTCCTTTTCTATTCTGTCCCCTCTTTTTGTACTCTACATAATAAACAGCAATGTAAATATATTTATACTGTATAATACCATTGAATAAAAATCAGGCTATAGAGTAAAAATTGCATTCTAATAAATTATTGTAAGTCAGTATAATAATACGATTTAAATCCATGTGTGATGTATGATTGAACGTGAGTAAAAGTTGAAAATTGAAGATAGAAAATGACGATCATATATCGGTAATATATGAATTCGTATTATTGTAGGAATTTTTATAACATATTTCTGGAAGTAAATGATTTATTATTGGATCTAGCTTAACCCTATATTACTTAGAGTAGAACATTCTCGATATCCAATATGAGCTGGAACAATCT
The DNA here is from genome assembly GCF_001483705.2 of Eufriesea mexicana. Lineage (NCBI taxonomy): Eukaryota > Metazoa > Arthropoda > Insecta > Hymenoptera > Apidae > Eufriesea > Eufriesea mexicana. The sequence continues at coordinate 58,302 of NW_016918457.1, forward strand.
CTTATTACTGCTGCAAATAGATAGGACGTAGTCGAAGACAGGTTCACGATTCGAAGCGTCAGATAAAATGGTAAAAGGATTGTTTATGTCACGAGCACCTGTGGAAAATCGATTCTTGCCTTCTAAATAAACTCGTTCTACAGAATTCTGTTGTTTAGCACGTTTATGTAGGACAGAAATAGAATTTCGTAGATATCTTCTATCCAGAATCAAATCGCATAATTTTTCCTTTCAAAGGGAGAAACTTAATGGAAAACAAACAATTATGCACAACTGTTTCTATACAACGTACAACTTAATATTGTCCTTATGTTTTTGTTATATTTTATCATATTTTTGGAACTTTATATGTTATCTTAAAAATGAAACTACTTACGTTCTCTTTGAAGAATTAAAAAGTCAGATCTGAATTTAACTTAATTCTTGTTTTAAACCGTCGAATATATTAGTCATTCTTACGTACTATCTGTTCACAAGTATAAATCTTATGTAAAATCTCACCTATAAAAATATTATCACATTTTTATATCAGACGAAGCTGATATCCAGAGTAATACATTTTCCTATTTCGAATTCATGAAACTGAACAGTTATTTTCAACGAGGGTACGAAGAGAATCCGTACGATTCTATTTAAAGAGACATCCAGCACTGTTTTAGGGTTCGTGACGAAGGTTGACGAAAAGTGGTCCTGGACAATAAGGATGGGGAAATAAGAAGCTAAAAGTACACTTTGCCCTAAACTCGGTACTAAATTCATCAAGGAAGTTACTTAGTAGACCTTTCTCTCAATGAAGAGACATTAAATGCCGAGATAAGAGATTTACTCGAAGAAAATAAGGGTCAGTCGAGAAGAGACTCCAGCAGGAACAAAAACTAACAGAGAAGTGACAATATAAACGCAGAAGACCTTAATAGCTAAAGCACCCACTGAGAAACTCAAAATAATCGAAATATAATCCAAAATTATTTTTTTTAAACACTTTCTGCAATTAATTAACATAAATTTGAACAAAGGTGATTATCCTGACTCGCACTAGTAAAATGGTTACTAGCAAAGCTTAAAAGATTGAAAGAAATTAAACTAGTAATTTTATGGTGATCATGAAATGGGAAATTACAAGATTCTGTAAACGAGATAGAAAAATTACAGATACTCTTTTTAAAAAATATCAGTAGCCTTCATCTGTGAAAAAATTAAAATCCGATATTTTCTGACTCTAACCAAAGCAAAAATATAGTTATTATAGTTGCATGGACCACCCTGTATAAGCTTGTACAGACCAAAGTATAAGCTGTTTCGAGTTCTGCAAGGGTGAACTATTAAACGTGTCGGGGGACAACTACCCCTAACTACCTAAACTCTGAACATCGTTGCGTTAAGGGGTTTGAAGTCGTTCAAAACTGGTTACCTCGACTTTCACCTCCGGTTGGTCATCCCTCTTCCTGTTTAGGCCCATCGACTGATCGATCAGGAGTGAGTTGTACATGGGTACGACGAACAGCTTCTCCGTGGAAGCCAGACGTTCGCATTTCGGTGTCCACACGTGCAGGGTAATCCAAGTTTGCGACAGCAACCACAGCAGCCACACCCAGGCATATTGCTGCGACACGAAGTCGTTGAGGAAGTGCAATGGCGGCGACTCGTAGAATAGATAATCCGGAATGGTCCCGTGAAATATGCAAGGATCGCCGTTCCTCAGGCCACAGGCAGCGATCAATAGAGAGATCGACACTGGAATCGTCAGATTTACCGGGAACGCGTAGCTGAAACCTTGTATCAAGATCTTGCACGCGAATTTACCTGGAACAGACGAGAATTTTTGTTTAGGTATGTTTACTACACGTTTATCTTTTGTTCTTAATTTTGTCTGGTTTCGTGTTCGAGGATTTATAATATCCTGAAGATCGCTGAGTCTTCCTTGGTAATGTTCTTTCAAGGATTTCTTTTGAAGAAGGAATTTTAAAATTCGATATGATTTTGAAGAAGCTTTGCATCGACAAGACTGTGATTTTATTCAATTCATTAGTTAACCAAAAAGCCTTTGATTCTCTAATTCTTTTTGTAAGTTTGGGGAGTAATTTGAGATTCGAAAATTTATTCTTTGTCGAAGATAGGTTTTTGATTAAAATTTTTAATTGTACTGACGTTTTCGACTAATATCGTGGTGAGCTAATAATTTTACATAAATGGAAGGATCAGAACTTATTGGATTAATACATTATATTTAAATTTTTCATCGTTGTAATGGAATCGTACAAAACGAATATTAAAAATCATTTTTGTGTATATATATTTTTAGAGTAAAGTTCTGTTGCAGAATAATTACTATTTATAATCTTCTATGTACACAGCCAGGAAAATTATTTTTCAAAGTATTTATTTGGTGACAAACGTAGAATATAAAATGATTTGATTTATATACCTTATTCGATAAAAATTTCTGTTTCTAATTTATCATTAAATTTTCAATATTCCTTAATTTATATTAATTTGGGAATTAAAAATACTACGAATGGGTATCTGAAAGATTCAAATGACCTAGATTTCGTTATGTAAGATACTGATTCAAACGATGCCAAGCGATAATCAATCACCCTTATAAATCGCGCATAAATCTATGATCTAACAATCGCGAAGAAACGGAGGAAGTGTGTCACTCGTCGCGTAAGCCTTCTATGCTAAATTCCATACGAACGGTCTTGTGAATAAATAATAGCGGACGGTGAACTTATTGGTATTCACCCTACCAATGCGCTCGATATTAAGCCGGCATACGTTGAAACAGAAACGAAATCCTATTTCCAATGGACTCCGTACACTGTCGTCTCTTTCAGCTCATAGCAGTGGTTTGAATCAGCCATAAACGTAATAAGATACTCGAGTTCTAAAATATATCGATTTCTATTTGTTTATGTCAATAATTCATCGATCTCCGTTGATTCGACATGTTAATAAATAATTTCGTATCAATTAAATCCGATTTAATTTCGAAACATTGATAAATCTGAGTAAACTATACATTAACGATTAAAAACAAATATTAATAGAATTAATTTCAAAACTATAATAAAATTTTAATTAATATATATAATATATACTCATTCATATTTTATTTCTATTAAAAAAATTAATTATTTGAATATATAAAATATAATTGTATTTTTTTTAACAATCCTATAGTGGAAAAATTGTAAATTATTTAATATAGCATTTTTAGAACACTGTTTTTTGACATATCTTTGTAGAAAGTAAGGTTAACCCTTTGCACTCGGCGATTTCTTCATCACAGAAAAATAGTAATTGCCATAAAGTCGAGGATATTTTTAATAAAACGGTAAATAAGAAATCGTATGCAAATTAAGATGGAATTATTTTACTTCGATATTCCACGCATCTTTGAGTAATTTTTGATTTGATATATTAATTAACACCGATGTTTAGAATGTGATTAAATGGCAACTGAGAGACGCCTCTCGAATGCAAAGGGTTAAATAGAATTTGTGTCAAATTATTGTACGAATACCTTTTACTGACCGATATGTATTTATTTCCTGCTCGAATAATCGGTTCTACCGATACCAATATGAGAGTCAATGTTAACCTAGTAAATATCTATCTTTTCTTACAAGGGGAATGCTCCTTTGCAAAGTACTTACCGAATATGTACGTGAAGTAAGCACCGAATATTTGCAGCAGTAAAACATATATAGGAGTGTGGACGTCTGATAGTACAGGTGTTCTGTCGCTGATTTCCAAGATGTCTGCGGTGTCAGTGGTCCTGCTAGTGGCATCCAGTCTTACCGTCGATACCATGATGGTGTGGCTGCCGAAAGCGTCGCTCAGCATGGTAAATAAATGGCCAACAGTTTCGCCTTTTATATATAATATCAGCAAAGTGCTGATAAAGAATGCCACGATTTTCCAAAGCGATATAAACATGTAAGTGAAGTATCTCGTCACCCGCAATTCTTTCTTCACCCTTGCCAGAGATTTAACGAATCCTAATGGCAGGAACAGAAATCATTTTGACTAATGAATTACTCCTTTTATTAACACTAGAATTGCCACAATCTAGTTAAAATGACTGGTCTTGAAATTTTCCTTTTTGCAGTTACTACAAAATATTTAATTTTTTAGATTTTAATTTCAAAAAGTTTTTAAAAAATTAGGATTGACTCGTATCGAGATAGAACTGTAATTAATATACATACTCAGCTTCATCGTACCACTAAAATTACTATCTTGTATGTTTCCTTAGATTTAGAAACCAATTAAAGATTGGTAATTCTAGTGTTAATATTATATAATAATAACATAATATGTTAATATTATAGTGATAACAATCAAATAGTATTTTTGGACGAAGGCTTTACTAAGAAGAAAAAGAAAATGGTTGAAAGAGAGTATTAACTAAACGGATTGAAATCCCTGAAGAGACCAAAGATTTCATATCCAGAGAAAGAAGAAACGAAGTTTCTTCTGGGTTTTCGAAATAAATATTTGAAATACCCTCGTGACCATTTATTCCTCAGAAAATATCGTGTCTGCGTGTCACTCGAGGTGCTCCTAAGACTTTGATAGCTTTCCCGATCGAATTCCTCTATCATCGCGAGTATTCCTTATTCCTTTCACGCTCAAAGACAGTTTCTTAATGGCTTCTCGCCGATATCGTGATACTCACCGATCGGACTCTGCATCGAAACATAATTTTCCCACCAGCCGCACGAAACCATGAACAAAGATGGCGGTATGAGCCATAAGGAGGGCCGGGAACTGTTCAACAATGGCCAAAGGAAGAAACTTGTTCCCTGAGCGACGAGTGCAGCAACATCGATCAGCACCAAAACAAATCTCTTCGATTCGTCTTTGTTCTTGTTGCGGGAGAGCAACCCTTGAAAGAAACGAAAGTAGCCTTTATCTCGATTCAATAAGAATTACCTTTACATCGATAGCTCCAGCCGATTGACGTCTTCGTTTAACGAAGGATATCTCCTCGAACCTGAATCTGTAGCTGTGATCAATACTTAAATTTATTTCACAGTTTCCACATGTATGAAATAGTGTATTAAACGAAATTGAAATTATCGTGAAAGATGATTTTGGGAAAATAAAAGATTATTCTTTTTTTGTAATATACGTAATTTAGAGAAGAGGTTAGGAAAACTTGGTTAGGAAGACTTGGATTTCTTTTTTCTTCGAGATATTTCAAGGAAGATTACATTTTCAATTTTTATATAATTTGAAAGTGTTTTATAAGTGTGTTAAAATAAATTGGACCTTTTTTAAGGCGATTCAAAATTATTACTAAATTATAACTGCAAAGCGAAGAAAAAATTGAGCAGAACTGAGGATAGTTTCTTTAACTTTCAAGCAGATAATCGACAGATGGAAACCATTCGCTTATGACACGAGAACAGATCGGTATACTTTAGCAACAAAGTGGGGTCAACGCGGCACCGCAATGTACTTTCAAAATGCCTTATCCAATTGATTACAGTACTCGCCTACTCGACCATTTGCACGCTCCATCCACGATCTACTTTGAACTTTAAATACCAACTGAAAAAATCGTCTCTCCGATTGAAACCGTTGAAATTTACAATTCAGAAAAATTATACACCACGGTCTGTCGTTGAACTTTAAATATCACCTAAAATATGATCTCTTTGATTCCAATTTACAGGAAATATATCTCCCTATTCGTAATTTAATATTGAACTTTAAATATCAAGCGAAAAAATCATCCTCTTAATTTAACCTATATTCCAATTTTCAATATAAAATAATTACACGCTCTTGAGCTTTAAATATCAATTCAAAGGGTCACAATATGTTCTATTTAATTTTCGATTTTCGGTGTTTCGAAATATTTTTATTTCGAAACAGATTGACCCAGTTTTAACTCAAGTTACTCACGCAAACTTTCGATCAATCCAAACCTCGTTTCACGTATAGTCAAATCTAGTTCTGCGAATTATGTAACAAACATCCAGTTCTACTGGTACCAAAGCATAGCAACTAATTAAAGATTGAAGTTCAGAAATAGTTGGATAAGATCTCTTACCTAATAACCCAGGTACGAAGCACACGCAATTGGTTAGCATCGCACCTTTGACCACGTCCAGGTCGGGGAGCACTGCCATGAACATCAGAGCCAGGCCGACCACGTGGAAGGTCTCCATGAGGAAGACGAGCAGGAAGTGAGAAGCAGGTGGTTTCTTCCAAGACTTGAAAATGCATATCCTAATACTGCGGATCAGGGTGCCGAATTCCGGTACCGCGAACGCTATTATGATGCACCAGATCCACGCTATCCTCTCTTCTTCTGGTAATGATACTACGAATTGCTTTTCCCGGCCTGTAACAACGAGATACGTTGACAAAGTGTCTATTGGGATGATATTGACAGTGGAATATGGCAGAATATGGAGTCCACTATTTCATACTTCAATTTTTTTCCTTACATATCTAATTATCTTGAAAAATTTTGAGGATGCATTACACTGAAGAAATAGTCTATTGAAATTATTGACAGGGATGAAGATATTCGGAATTTAGGTTTTTAATTATAATTGTGACCTATTTGCTCTATTCCTTTTAACTTTGTTGCCTTTTTAAATGATAAAGAAGCTAGACGGTGTATGCTTTTATATTCTAGGAAGAAAAGTCTTCTAAATTTCTAAAAATCAAACTAACAACGAAATACGTTCATGGAGTGTCCATTAAACTGATATTGACACTGGAATATGGTAGAATATGGAGTCCACTATTTCATACTTCAATATTTTTTTCTTACTTCTATAACTATCTTGAAGAATGTCAAGAATCTGTTACAATACATTGATGAAATAGTCTATTGAAATTATTCACAGAGATGAAGATATTCTGAATTTAGGTTTCTAATTGTAATTGGGACTTATATACTCTAGTCCATCTAAATTTGTTGCCTTTTTGGATCATGAAGCAACTAAACCACGAATATTTTAATATCCTAAGAAGGAAAACCATCTAAACTTCTCAAAATCAAAGTAATAAGCCGGTTACCACTCGAATCTCGTAAATCTTGTCTCAAAAAATAAATTAAAAGAAAGTATTTCATTCTTCCTTGCTGATATACATATCTCATCACCTCTCCTGAGACAGGTAATCCTCTGCAAACAGCAAAGACTACCTCTCGAATGGCAGAGCGGATTTCTATACACAAAAGCAACGTTTCCGTCAGAAGAAGTCATCTACGTTTGCGTCAGAACATTAGGAATACACTTTTTTTAATTACTTTCGTTATCTAGGATCGAACGATTTTCTACCAGCGGGCCCAGGCACGCAGTACACTTCAACCTGGTTTCACGTACTTTCTCTCCTTTGCCTGCACCGCGGGTATATATCGCGAAAAAACTCCGTCGTAACTATGTTGAGAGCACGATCCACTTTTTACGTTGCTCCAGGTCGGTTTCCATGAATGTTGTATCAAAACATGGCACGGAAGTACGATGAGACGCCGTCGCGATTTTGCAAGGTTGACGCTGCGCGACTCGATGGCTTCATGCAGGATACCCCTTGGATTATATGGGCTACATGGTGGCTTTGGGACGACGCGAGGTAAACAAAATGAAATTATCCTGAATTTCGAGTGATATACCACTACTGATCCTTATCCTTTTCTATTTCTTTTCTTCCTGAGCTAACAAGGAGAACTCCTCTCTAACACTGTCCTCACGCCCTATACACCCTTACGCATTCATTCTCTTTCATTTTAATTCTTAACCTTCAAGAACAAACCTAACCTTTCTCAATCGTAAATAGTCCTTCTTTTATAACGCCTTGCCCAAGATCCAAGGACTCGGTAACACAGCTCTAAATATTAAGGGTAGTTTTTAAGGATAACTAGGGAAAGCGAGGGACAATCCTTTTCCCAGGGTTGTTCGTAAAACGAGAAGTGAATAGGAGTCATGAAAATAGTCGTATAAAGTTATTTTGCATTGTCTTTTACAAGGAAAAATTCCAACTAAATCATTGACCCGAAGGACTTGCACTCTTCTTGTAAGCTGGAGGCTTGATTAAGAAGATCTAACTAGTAGATCCGATTGATCAGCTGTTCCTAATTTATTAGACTTTTTGGAGATGTAAATTTACTGGTTTGTTTAAAGTTATTAACCCTTTGATTCCTAAAGGTGCTTAGAAATCTTGCGCTTGTGATACTGGGGGCGCCTAAAGGCGATCAAAAATTATGTTTGCTGCTAAATTTTAAGTATATACAGTAACCATTTAATGCGGAATACAAAGAAATGAACAATGTTGTTTTAATACAGTGGAATATAGTGTTTTAATTATTATTTAAAAATACAATAATTTCTTAGAAATGCACACCTAACGAAAAATTTCATCGTTCTTAATGCACATCGTAAATGGATTCCTACCGTATGGTACGTTTTAAAGTCTGCCGAAGTCAAAGGGTTAATAGAAATGTTTAACGATGTCGAATACCTGATTTGTATGGAGCATAACAAGGGAAGGTATTTAGATTTTTAAATATAAGGAAGGAAAGAAGAGAAATACTGTAATACTATCGTACCGCGGATTTAGCTCATTATTTCAAGCAACCAGATCTTATTCCGTATCAAATGTTGAAACCAATGAATACATTTGGACTGCAATTCACAGAAAATTCAAATACAAACACTACATGATTGTGGAGACAAAGCGTCCATCGAGTGCTCGATTCAAACGCAAATGCGGTTGAGGATTGCAACCGTGGGTAGTAAACTGTGTATTCCAACGTTGGTGCTATTTAAGCGGATGTAAGTAAAAGGGAAAAATAGGAGAGAAAATAATTCGCTGTTTAGTTGAGAGTCCGAAGTTGTAATTTACAACAATCTGAGGCGGAGATTTCGTCAGTTTTATATCGGTGTAATACCTTTTTGCGCGAAGGAGGAAAACATATTTTTGTTCATTTAATTAGGGAATTGAGAAATGGTAACCTGAGCAATGGTAAATAAGAATGGAAATAATATTCAGCTTCTTTGATATTGGAATATAATTATCTAGTAATTTCGGTATGAAAAATTTTATTTCAATAGAAAATATTAATAATGTATTTAAAATAAGAAAATAATAGACAAAGCTAAAGACTAAGTTTACATTCACTTCTTTACTTTAATTTGAAATATAGAATCTAATAATTTATGCAAAGAAAATTGGATTCCAATATACATTATAAATAATATAAGCAAGTATCAAATATAATGTATCAACTAGGAAATAAAACAATATAGAAAAATTGCTATAGAGGGTTAAGTTGTGTAATAAGTATAACAATCTGTACTAAATTATTATATGGTATAATACAGGTAGTACTAGCTTCCAATGTATACATAAGTAAGATTTGCCAATATATTACAATATATTACAATATATTACAATATATACTACAATAACCAAAAACTCAAACACATGAAAATACAGGTAACCCGATATAAACCATCAACGAGCAAATAAAAAAAAATGAAAAATATAGTGTGAAATAATGCCTAATAGATTCACGTTAACTACATGTTAATCTTCTCATCTGACAGCATGAAAAGGTGGAAAAACAGGATAATAAAGCAAAGGAAAACATAGATAACGGGAAAACGCCTGAGGCCAGCAGAGGCGCCACAAGTTGTTCAAGAACTAATTAGAGATAAAATCGTTCAACGATAGCTATGGTATGCACGAAAGTTCAACGATCACTCACCTAACTGCCTGTTGCAGTAATTGATCGTTCGGTTGGCTTTCAGCTGTGATGTCATAAATAAAATCGTTCCTTTGGCAACAACACCGCTTCCTAGCACTATCACGAAAACTAACAGGTACACAACCATCTTCGTTATCTGTACCGTCACCTCCAGGCATCTTTGATTCGCCATCGAGCCGGAATCGATCTTCGGCGGTGGGTTCCGGAACACGTCCCATCCTTTCGTTTCCACGACAGTTCTCTGACTGGAAAAAGGAAAACAAAGGCGCATAATCGAATTAAGAAGCTCGAGTCCGTGAACGATCAATGACGTCCATTTATTCGCAGCCATTGATTTACGACTTTCGAAAGTGTTTACACAGACCTTTTTCAGGATTCAACTTTAAATTGTTTTTGAATGGATAATCAAAAATTCTGCATTCAGGGTTTGAATTATGTTACGTGGTTTTTCTTCTAAAACACGAATAATCTATTTTGAAATATTTTCTATTAATACATTTCTTTTTTTTTTTTTATGCTTTTATTTATTTTAATATTATTATGATTTATTGATATTATGCATAATTTAATATTACAACAGAAATTAGGGAGAATAATATGTATGCAAAATACGTTAATAATTAATTAATATGAAAGAATATAACAGTATCCACGTATGTGAGTGATATATGGTAAAAGAATACAAATTTTGTATGTTTTAATTGAATGTTGTTAAATTTGAAGGTACTTGAAAATTTTATCGTTATGTACCATTTAATTAAAAATAAATTGCAACGACCATGAGTTTATTCTTTGTGCATAACAGTAGAAAATACCTATTAATAATTCTTTTCAGAGAGATGAAAGATAATCGTTTCAACTATATCCCCATATTTCACATGAAAATAATCCATACTTTAACATCCATATATCCACGTGAATCCCTAAAATCATTTTCTAAAACGTATAATAATATTTTGGTAATTTTATAATACAAAATTTTATAATACAATTTTACGTATAACAATATTTTAATAATATTTTTTGTAATTTTAATCGTAACTCGTTAACGAGTATCGCGATTAATTGTCAAATCGATAATAAAAGGAATTTCTGACTTTTTGAAATTCGCGTTAATATACAGTCTAACAATGAAACCATATAAACGCAGAAATTAATTTGAACTGTAAGCGATGTAAAATGAAAAAAAAAAATCTGTTATTATGCACGAAACGTTAATAAAATCTCTACCGTGAAAATCGAATTCTATTGACTGCATAGCTGCAAAATTCCACTGAAATGTGTTTTGAAAGAGGACCAAACCAAAGGCAGAATTTACGATTTATCGCGGAATGCGAGGAGGTTCGGTCTCGTCCACAGAACGAAAGCAAACCTCGTTAGCTCGGATCCTCCTCTGTTAAAAATAACAGGCAACAACGTTTGCGAATACCATGGTATTGCTTAGCAAAGACACGTATGCCACATACCTGTCGCCATAGTCCTGTGTCAATGGAGTACTCTCGCCGTCCGAAAAATCGTCAGCGTCGGCCACTCCTCCGCCTCCTGGTAGCATTCCATTTGTTATCTGATTATTTTTTGACATCCTGCCAATCAGAAATATTTCATTTAGTAAAATCTTCCTTGAAAAATAATATTTAATAATATTTATAGCGTTAAATTTATGTTTATAATAATATTTATTATTATTATTCTAAATTATTAATTTTGAGCATCACGATGTGAGTACCAGGACTCTTTAATTATAAATATACTAAAAAATGTGAAAATAGTATACTTTTGTAACTTTTATTCGTCGATGATCTTTGTTTTATTATTTAAATAATTTGAATCTGTTAATTTTGAATGGCACGTTGGTAAATAATTATTATGAGTTCATTGGTTGAATAATTAGAGTAATTATTGTTAAATGTCAAAGTGGGAAATTTTTGGGAACCAAATATGTGAAAATAATATGGCTTGTATCGACGATGATTTTTGTTTCGCTATTCGAGTAATTGGAATCTACCAGCTTCGAATGTTGCATGGAAAATAATAATTAGAAAGTTAGGAAAGGAATAATAATTCTAAGTATCGCAATATGCACATTTTTGGGTGCAAAAATGTGAAACTAGGTCTCGACGAAAGTGTTACGCTTTTTATTCACCAATGACTTTCATTTCACGATTCAAGTATAACTTTGCGAGTTAAATAATCCTAATTTATTGATCTTAAATAATATAACATAAATAATCATAATATGGAAGTTTTCTATACCAAAAAGTATGAGATCAATTTGCGAGAAAAACAACGCAATTTTTGTTCACCAATGACTTTCGTTTTACCGTTTAAATAGTAATTGGAACATTAAATAATCGAAACTAATTGAAAAATTATAACCATAATTTATTAATTTTTGGTTTAATAATATAATACCTTTACTTTATCTTTGCCTTCAATAATATGGAAAATATTAATAATTGAAAATATAATAATTTTTATTTCTCAAAGACCTTTACCTCGCGATTTAAATAATTGGCGCCCATTAACTTCGAATATCACGTAAAAATACAAATTTTTAAGCAAATACCAAATTTCTTATTCATTAAGGTTGCCGAAATAAAGTAATCTCGATTTTTCTAATTTCAATTCACACAGTTTTACCTTGAAATATCAAAACGAAGCATCGTTTCAGCCACTATAGATACTTAACGTTATTTGTCACTCGTAGGAAATGACGGTGTAATTTCTGATTATTCACCTGGTCGACTGAAGCCCTATGCTAACATAACTTTGCTGTCTTAAACGTCTTCGTTTGTATGAATAATTCCACGTGAAATGTAACACTGGGCTGCTTTGAATAATAACAAGCGCACTAGGAAGTGTGAACTGTACTTCAAAAATTGCTTTCTACATATTAGAAAGGTTGAGCCAACGGATACTCACTGCAGTACTGGTAATTTACCAATTTAGAGCGAGAGTTAGCCGACCACCTCGAACACCTGCGCAAACTTTTACGTACCACATTTTCGACTATTCAAATCAGCGTTTGGGCACGAGGTATCATTACCAATCATAAATCAAACGAGTAGTCTCCTCTGTCTGTTAAAGTTTCGTTTAGATTACGAGACGCGCGTGTTCCTGGATCATCATCAGTGAAACGATATGGTACGAGGATCCACAATTTTTCTCGCGTTGCTCATAAAAATGATCTAATAATACCTGGATGCTGTATTAAAGCAACATTGCTTGTCCAGTCTGATTTAATTACTATTTTAATTATTTAATTCTATTTATTTTATAAATAAATCGGGAATAATCACAGATGATAGATGATTCCATAACGAAATCAATAATGATTAATAATAATCGGTAATAATAAGAATTTTTAATTTCAATGGTAGTAATTAGAAATAATTATTAATAATACGAATTATAGGAATAATTATTGATTATTATCGATAACAAAATTAATAACGATCACATAATTTCTTTGTCGTGACGAAAAATCGGCAAATGATAGATCAATCTCTATCTCTATACTGAAATTCAATATCGACACTTGAATTACTAGTAATAAATAACTACAAGTTGCATGTATAGTTATTTTCTGTCCATGAAATTTAAAGAGAAAGTTAAATTTTATCAGAAACAGCTACAAGTTTCGAATAATTATGAAAATAAAATATCTGAGACAACTTATTTTGACTCATTTGACAGTTTCAATGTTAAACGATGCAAGGTTTCGCGCAATACACGACGAGTGTAAAAGTACCTTGAATTTGACAAATTCTTCTGGTACTCGCACGGTAAAAGGAACTCGAGGAATTTATCAAAGCCTGAACAGGGCAGCGTACCTAACAGTGCGCATACTCTTGGGTAAAAATCAAAGCAGGGATTATACAGCAACAACTGTTCTATGGAAACGGGAAAAGATAAAGAAAGCGTGCATGTAGAGCACGCGTATTAAAGAAAGTTGGCCAATGAAAAGAAACCGCGCCGCGTAACGATGGAAAGAAAAAAGGGAAAAAAGTGGGCATTCTTGGTGAAACGAGCGAATTATCGTCCCAGGCTATCTGAAGCGATGTAAATATCGAGTATTATCGGGATAAACATGGACGATGAGGTAAACGTCGTGTAACGGATCAGTTGCTAGCTGACTTTCTATATTTTCCGCCATGTTCCGCGAGTCACCGTCTGTGGGCTCGGTTAGGATCGCGTTTTCGCGGGAAAAATCGCTATGAAAATCGGTCCGCGTCGAGTTATGCGAGTCGAGGCACACTTGCGAAATCGATCCCGTCAGGCTAATTACTGATTCATCGAAACTGGAATAAACAGTTGCTGGTTTCTGTAACTATCCGCTGTATTACTTCGATGGAATGTATCGCTCGCATTGATGTTTGACTTGTTACGGAATCGTGTTCGTTAGTAGAGTGGTTATGTGTGATATCGGTGAGAGAATGTAGAATTGAACCGTTCAAGGAACGAGTGCTGTTGTTTCGAGATTTATTAATACTGATCTATTTAATATCATTTAATACGGATTTATCAATACCGAGACTATAAATTTCTAATGTGCAAATAAATATAATATGTTAAATGTTGATTGTAATAATTGAAGGGTAATTAATAATAGATGAAGCATTGATCGAAGTATAATGAAAGTAAGTATATATGTGTCGATGATTACAAAATGGTCGTTGAATATTTTGTCTCTCGAAGTATTTAAATTTCACGCCTTAAATATGTTATAAATTAGAAAAATTAATTAGGACAAATTATTTTGCTACAGGTAATTTTATTTTGTCGTAGTGTAAGCGAATAGCAGTGCAAAACTTTAAATCTGTAATTTAGATCACTATGTGTAACTATAATTACTATGTGGGTGAAAGTCAATGTTCATTTTGTCGGATGCAGTTGCACATCTTTACTAATTGCAGAAGTGAAGTGTCTAAAATTAATTATTTTTAGAACTAGTATGATAATTCTAGTATTAAGACTGCAAGAAGTAGAAACACTATCATTAGCGAGACCAATGTACAATTATTAGAACTAGCATCGTGTAATGTGTACCTAAATGTATTATACCTACGTAGGTTATTACAATTAAAACGGTGTAATGAAAATAAAGATATAAATAAAGTATAAATAATTACGTTCCCATCTCGATGAAAATTAATATCGATTTTCTCTAAGGTAATTACACTCGTCCGTATCTTCAATAAATGCGAGAACAAAGAATATTCACAACCCGCCATTTTGTCCGGATCTTCAATTCCAGGTAAATGATAGGTAAACGAATAAGCAACTCCTCAAACGAAACTTTTACCATTTAAATCGAGCACAAGCGATAGTAAATACATTAAATGTATAACGAATACCCTCGAGGATATTCTTTGAACCGAAATGAAGAAAGATCCAATCTAAAACATTCTCAAACGCTAATAAATAATGAAATTTTCTTAGCTGAAATAAAGTATCGCGTAAAATTCGACCACACCTAACCTTAAAACTTAACCTTAAAACTAGAACTACCAACCCAGTCAAAATGACTGGTTCCAGAATTTTCCTTTTTGCAATCACCGAACACATACACCTGCTTTAAGAATAAAATTGGTATCAACTCGTATTAAGAAAGAACTGTAACCAATATATTCACTCATGTTCCTCATACCTCCAGAAATTACTATAATCTGTGCACGTTATAGTTAGGTACCCATTAAAGATCGGTAGTTCTAGTGTTAATCCAAACCATAAAACCAAAAAGAACCTAAACTATGCTCAAGTACCTACTAACAAATGCACTAGTTAATAAGAATGGAGAATCATACAGCAACGAGTACACTCGTAAACGTCTGCCAAACCGAAACAAATCAGAACCCAATCCGAGTCTTTTTCAAACACCGACAAGTATATCAACTAACAGCCAACACACTCTCACAGCGCCAAGTAACACTCGTAACAATAACCAGCCATTACGAAAGAAACATACGATCCAAACATTCAATCCATCCACCCACTGCACCTAAAAATACCCATGCTCCAACGCGTTCGTTGCGACCCGGACCTATCCATCCACCAGAACCTCGGACCCCCCTCCGAACATCCTAGTACCACACCTCACCCTGGATAAACTTCTAATCGACACCTTTCTTTCCCATGCTTTTCTACTCTATTCCCATTTCTGGATCTTAAATATTCAATCTCGATTCGTGGAATCGCACGCAAATTGTATACTTCCTTCTTCCTAACTCTCGTCACGAGCCAGCAACAGTGGCACATATGTTACCGAAATGGCGCGGAATACCGTGTCACACGTGGTTTAACAAGTGTACCCTGCGATGCAGCACAGCTTGGACGGATCTAATTATCGGCTAGCAGAGAAGGCAGCGGCTATTAAGAGGCGAAATAGGGCAGAATGAAGAAAAGAAGCGGAGGAGGCGGGGGCGACGCTCGTGCCCCTCGCGGTCGTTCGTGGTGTTTCAATCTCGCACGGACAACGCGAAGGCGGAGGCGTATCTTTGTTCGTGGAGGTCTGGGCTTTCTGGTTCCTGGACACTGAAAGTGAAAGGGAACGAACCGTGAAAGATAACATAGCAAGGACGTCCACTGCAACTCGCCGTGTCGGTTGCTGCCCTCGAGGCACGTCACGGATTCGTTCGTTCCTCGGTCTAACCCCCTCGACGCCGCTCACCATGATCCTCGAGAACACTCTTGTTCGCCGTCTCCATGCTCGTTCTGCCTCACCCTGCTCCGGCCTGCCTGTTTTCCGCCATCCTCCTTTCAGGGTTGTCGATCGAGGCCTTCTTTCCGATCCTTTTAATGTTATTTCAGTCTATTTTACCTGGACTATCGTATCTAGGTACCACGATTATGGGAGTTATGGAAGACCGATTATTCGGAAAGTAGAATATCAGTCAGGAGTCACTGTGTATATCTAAATTGGAAAATTGGAAATAATCGCGAGTTAGAGAAGTTGGGACATCTAACTATCAAGGAGTGAGACGATTGTTCTATCTGTCTATCTCGTTGACAGATCTAATCGTAGGTGTTGTAATCATTTTGACCAATATAGATCTGTTAGAATCGAAAATCTATGTAAAGCAACTCACTTCCATTTTGACTAATTAGTCATGTTAGTTCCTTCGGGAGACACCTTCCGAGTTATGTACAGTACCCAAAGTCGAGGACTATTGTGACATAATAGAGCGACTACTCGCTAATCTTGTCGTGTTTAGTTTGTGCAACATAGGATAGTAGTTATGATTTATTCTGAGCATCGAAGATCCTAATTAGATGAATTACGATGGTGGATAGATTGATCTATTTTCGTTCTTAGGAGCTAAAGATCTATTTTCGATCTCTGCTGTCCTGATTGGTCTAGGATCTGAGAGCAGTGGTCATGGATCGTTGACCGTCATTTATCGAGTGTTTCGAGTTACGATGCTAGATAGGTTGATTTATTTCCATTCTCAGGAATCGAGAAGAATTTCGATTGTTTCAGTCGATTAGGTCTTTGAGAGCAGCGGAGTTATGGGTGATGGAATATCGATGGAGTTTTCGAGGATTTTCTTTGTTCCAAGTTGCCTGGGTTTCGCGTCGGTCTTTTTCTGCTTCTCGTGAAAGGTCGTTCTTGCAACTCCGATGTGGTTCCTTGTGCTACTAGCGCAGGTGTTTTGAACATCTCGTGGTCTTTTTTATCTTCTCACAAATTTTTCAAATTCTTTCGGAATACTTAGAAAAGTATATCTTATATGAAATAAAAATTGGTCTTTGTTCTTTAAATTATGAACATTTGTGTGTCTAAAATAACAGATTTTCTATATTCCTCTATTATTTATCATTCTAAATGGTAACAAACAATTATAAAATTCTTAATCAGTGCAGAACTAACTGAAGGAACGATTAACTAATGACTCTAGTACCTTTTGCTAAAAATTTTGAAGTTTCAGCTGTGCTAACACCGGCTATCAATCATGCCTATTACTAACAACGTAATAGTGTAATGTACAAATAACAGAGGCTTCTAGTTCCTCTTCCTAGCAGAGATCACCTCCAATTTATCACTGAGCTAACAATCTGCCGTTTAACCAATGGCCATCCTTCTAACCGTCTTATTCCAGTTTCCAACCCCATAATTCTTAGCTGCGGTCGCTGATCGTTGATTAATGTTCAGAGCGAATGAAACAGTTTTGCCGTGGCTAATATAGAATTCGCGTGTTCAAATAAACGAAACGTTGAGCAACGAATAAAATCGTGTAACAGTACGTTGATTCGGGTTTGTTTCCTAAAGGAAATGCAACTTATGGAACCAGATACATACACGTTTCCGTGGGAATATTTCTTCTGTACTCTGCCTCTGGAGGAAGAATCGTCCACGATATTTGAAATATTTGAGATATTTGAGATATATTTGGAAGATGGAGGAACAAAAGTTTTCGAGGACACCTGACATTTATTTTTCTACTTTTCATCTCTATTTCTCTATTTTTCTACTTTTCTTCTCTATTTCTCTATTTCTATACTTTGCTGCTCTATTTCTCTGTTTTCCTATTTTTCTTCTCTATTCCTCTATTTTTATACTTTGCTTCTCTATTTTTCTATTTTCCTGCTTTTCTCCTCTATTTCCCTATTTTCCAACTTTTCTTCTCTATTTCTCTATTTTTCTACTTTTCTTCCCTATTTCTCTATTTTTCTACTTTTCCTCTTTATTTCCCTATTATTCTATTTTTCTTCTCTATTTCCCTATTTTCCTAATTTTCTCCTCTATTTCTCTATTTTCCTACTTTTCTCCTCTATTTCTCTATTTTCCTATCTTTCCTCTCTGTTTCCCTATTTTTCTACTTTTCTTCCCTATTTCTCTATTTTTCTACTTTATATGTATATCGTGCGACTTTATGTTACTAGTGATGGAATAAATAGGGAGGTCAGTGGGAGGAAAAATGAGAAAGGAGAATAGATTTTCCGTTCACGGAAGAAATATGTAAATTAAGATTGAAATTAAATTTGATATGGTAAGCGAGACGCCTATCCTTAGAGGCAAGAAATTTTTAAATTCCTTTTGGAATGTCCCTCTGTCGAAGCTGAGACGCGAATTGCAGCGAGTGCGCATACTTATTAGCGAATCTACATATTTGCACGAGGTGCCTTTTGCAAAACGTGCTGCATTTATACGGTAACCGGCGAATGCATGGTGTTATTATTATATTCAGTGCTGGCACACTTTGGTGAAAGTGTATTAACAGATGTGCACCGTCATGAGAGCTTAATGGGCAAGTAATTTTATACGAATGCGTAATTTATATCGAATGCAAGTAACTGGGAAAGTAACTTAGCTAGAGTGTAACTTACAATTAGTTCTGAGTAAGTGAAGTTAGAGAAAAGTTGTGAAAAGAAAGTAACATAGTTCTTTCCAAAAAGAGAAATAATATATATATGTATCAATAAATTATGAATAATTTAGTTCTATTCTTCATACGTAATTGTAATATAAATTTTTTAATTATAAAATTAAACACAAATGAATAAATAATTTATGGTAGTGTAAATAAATATCCATTTAATTGATATTTTATGCAGGTACCAATCTTCATCTTTGGAAAACTATTAAGATGAAGATTACTACTTGCATTCATTTCGATTACATTTCATATTATAGTATAACCTGTAACACAGATTACAAAAGAAAGCACATAACAGGACGATAAAGTCGTCAAAGAGTGTATTATTTATCTTCAACTATAATTTTCCTCCAACTTCACTTAGGGTATAGATGTAGCCTGACCCAATTGCTAGAATCACTCTGAGCAACTATTACAGTAATCACATAGCAATTGCAGATAAATAGCATGATAGTTAACAGTATAGCCAGTTCAATAATAAATAGCACAAAATACGAACCATCTTAAACATTAAATATTCCCAACCAAACAACGCTTCTCCAATTTTGTTTCAAATATAAATATAGCCAGTGCAAATTCTACATAACCACCATAGCAATCGCGCGGCAATTACAAAATAAATAGCACAAAATACGAACCATCTTTAAACCTCTCCGAGCCCTAAAATATTCCCAACTACATAATATTTCTCCAATTTCATCTGCAACGCGAAGTAACCTAACTCGCAAACAGTTACTACCAGCTGTATCAGCATCACGGTAATTACAATTACAATGAAATAACATAACAGCAAAAACTGAAAAGCAAACAGCGCGAAACCAAATACCAGAATGTCAACATTGCCCCAAACCCATCAAGCTAGCGACCTCTGCGAACCGCCGAAAGAAACGAATCCTCGGCGCGGGAATTTTAAACGTCAATAGAACCGTCGTTAATGCGAGACACCTGAACCAATAAAAAAAGAACATAATGGACATGTGCAATTGAATTTAACAGCTTCCACGAGTTATCAGATTATCCTTTAGAGTCTCCATTTCGGTATCGAGGAACAGTCCTCAACCTGGCGAGAATCTCTATGGAGAGTCCCAAGGGAGGTGTGGAAAAATACGAGGGAGCGTTCGCGTGGAGCTTATCAAGCTTCGTACGGTCTATTCTTCGTGTATTTTATTTCGATCATAAGTTAGGCTCGTATGCATAAATGTCAGGCAGGCATGAGCGTAGAAACACCGTGAGCCTGTGCGCGGGCTCCGCGATTATGGCGCGTGTCTCTACTCCCTAGGCTACCACTTTTCGACGTTCTAAGGCCGTTGTCCTATGAGTCATTGTCCACCATGGAATTGTTCCCCTCTGTGCTTTAACCCCAGTGACGGCCCAGAGGATCTCGCCGGACCACGTTGGCCTCGCGACCACTTGTCTCTATATTTAACGAGGAATTCAACAGGCGGGTATATGCTTCTAGATGCGCAAACTTTCCGTTTCTCGACTACCTACTTCGAATGCTATTCGGTCACGGAGTCTCCTTTTTTGGTCGCTCGGTGTGTGCGTTGTGTAGAAAGGAACGTGGTGAGAGTGAACGAGTTGGGTAGATATGGTACTGCTAGAGGTAAATAGGAAGTTGGATAGGCATGGCTTAGGTAATGGAGGAGCGTGTGGTTTTAAGGTTGTGATTTTCGCAGATGTAAGTGCAGTTTCTAGGCAGTCAGACGGGATGCTGTGGAAGATCAGCCGAGAGATTTGGCTTTGAAGAGAATAGCGTTGCTTGGGTTAGGTTTGGTTATTGAAGATAAATCGTTGAGCATGGAAGGAGTAGAGTGGATTTATGGATTTTGCTTTGGAAACGATTAAAGTAGATTTTTGTTGATTTTCAGCTGATCTTAAATGTACCTTTTGGGAGAAATTTTGGAAGTAAATGTTTCAGTATATGAGTGCACTAAATAACTTAATTGGTGCATCGACAAATTTTCAAAACTATTCATTGATGATATTAATACTTGAATTAAATATATCTGAATATATTATATACAGATAACAATAATTAAAGTATTACGATGAAAATAATTAATAATTAAATATATGTAAATACAATTATATCTCAATAAAGACCAATATTAATTTTACTAACCTGAAAGTTTGAAAATAATCATTCTAAATTTTGCTATTAATTTATTGCTTGCATATATATAGTATATGAAATTTAAATATGTACAGAGTAATATTAAACACTACAATTTTTGTAAATAATAATGCAAGAAAAAAATAATTTAAATGTTCAAATAATTAAATTTCTTTCTTAAAATTAAACAAATTAAACAATATAAAGCTTTTTCCATTTTTCGTATTTAAAAAAATATTAATAGATTTACACTGAAACTGGAAATATTACTGTACTAATCGTAAATTTATATTCCTAATCTACCACAACCACTTCCTTTAGAATTGATATACATGCAGATTTGTAATCATACGAAGATTAACTGCCCAACAGAGATTATCTCAATTATTTATCTTCCAAACATTCCTCTCTTATATAGGAATTTTAATTGATTTTCTTAATTTCAACAACAAGTAAACTGATTCAATTTTAAACAATTATTATTGTTATTATGCATATAATTAATTTTGGATGCCTATTATCGCTGTATAACCTCGAGATTGTCAAAGTACTAACAATAAATGCGCTATAATTTAGGATAATCCCCGACAGAAGTATTTAATTCGTTTATTATGCTTAAAACGCGACATTCATGAAAATTTTATTATTTTTACGTATATTCCTACTTTTGTTTCTTTCTTGCTCAGTTTCTTCAAGAATGGAAGAAATTCACGACAGGAATATAAAGCCGGTCTTCAAAAATTCCGCCTTCATATTTATCCTTGATCTCGTCCTTTCGTACCGTTGAACCTTTTATTTTTTTATTTTATCTCCATATTTGAAAAAGACCACAATATTTCTGCCCAGCAGGGAATAATAAATTTGCTCGTGAATGTTTCCCGGCAAAAATATGTAAGATTAATAAACTCCCGTACAGTTCGGCATAAAATCGACATTTTCACCTCTCTTTACCGATATTCGCAGCGTTTTTCCAACCTCGATGAACTGCGATTTTAATAAACTAAAACAACGAACTCGCCCATGTTTTCAAGCCAAATATTTGAACGAGGCAATATTAAATTGTGAGCCTGAAATTTAATAACAACTATACAAATATTTCCTACAACGTGACTAAAAAGTTCTGTATATATATCCACGAAAAATATTATCAAAATTTTATTCCTCGAAATTTATACATATTTTCAAAAATAGAGATCGTAAATAGAGATCGTCGAAAGAAAATAATGAAAATTACAATATCCAGGTAAATATTAAATTACAATAAATACGAGACAGAAAATGCAAAATCGGGTGATCCACTTTTCCCAAATCACGTGATGCGTTGTTCAAAAATTTCGAGTCGAATGTAACATTTTCCGACGATTTCTCCAAAAGCGTTCGCCTAACTGTTCCCATCTGCTCCTCGATTCTTTCGACGCTCATCACTGTCCCAATTTTTGTCCTCGACTGGTCTCGATGTCGAGGCCGCTAGATTTCGTTTCGAATTCCTATACTTTTATGTCTAATGTGCTATAATTCGCTGATTTCTCTTTCGCGATCGAGATGACGTCTTCGAGAGGATCGTTTGCCGATAGGAATATGATTAATCGAGGAATGTTCCACCAGTGATTGATACTGAGTGTTTCGAATCGGTTACCAAGTATGCTAGCGCAAGTCATACGATTATTCGACAGAAGGAAATAACGGTAACGCTTCCTTGTAGCTGTGACACCGATGACAGCGATTTAAATGTCGCGCTACACCTACCGATCGGATCCAACGCGTTCAATGCCGTTTTACAAGCGTGTCGGAGTACGGCATGTTTCTCGTGACTGTAGTAATCCTTTGGATAGAGGATAAAATAAAATTGATCAATTTTAATAAAATAGAATGTAAAAATCTTCCTCCGATTTGTTGTTAAACTGTATATTTTTAATTCATTTTTATACTATTTTTAATATTTTGTATAGGATTCTGTATATGGTTCTTGATTGTATTTTTGATTTGGTTAAATTTTGAGGGAATTTTTTGATGCATCGAAATCAAACGAAATATGTCTTTATTTTTGCTTAATTGATTTTCATTAATTGTTTTTTCATTTTTATATTTTCTGTTGTGTCTTTGATTTAATATTCTAAAAGTCTACTAATTTATTTAAAATTAATATTGGATTTAGACTCAAATGTTAAAATTACTAATCGTGATGAAAAATTGATCATATTTTTGATTTTGTAGAAATAAAAGTCATGGTGGAAAGAAAGGTCAAATTTTAGGGGAATTTTTTGACGTATAGAAATCAAACGAAATATGTTTTTAATTTTACTCAATTGATTATTAATAATTGTTTCTTGATTTAATATTCTACAAGTCTACCAATTTATTTAAAATTAATATTGGATTTAGACTGAAATGTTAAAATAATGGTGAAAAATTGATCGTATTTTTGATTTTGTAGAGATGAAAATTGTGGTAGAAAAAAGATAAAATTTTATGGGAATTTTTTGACGTATAGAAATCAAATGAAATATGTTTTTATTTTTGTTTAATTGATTTTCAATAATGGTTTCTTGATTTTATATTTTCTGTTACGTCTCCAATTTTATATTCTACGAGCCTACTAATTTATTTAAAATTTATGTTGGATTTGGACTCAGATATTTTCGAATGTTTGCTGAAATTACTAATCGTGATGAAAAAATAAATAAAAATTCATATCCTAAAACTAGTTTTCCGAATTTAAATTTTTAAATCGTAATAATTATTCTTTATCAGTATGCTTTTGATAGAATCTTCAACTTGATACTTTATAAGTCTAAAGAGAGTACAATATGCATGAGACTCTGACTTACAGTTAGATCTGTGATGCAAATCCTTATGAACGATTAATAGAATTACCAATCGCGATAAAAAGGAGCACAAAAAATTTCATCTGACCTGATGTGTTACACATTTTCATTTTTTCTTAGCTGACATTTAATTAAATCTTGAATACTCATTACAGTTTAATATTGTCTTAGTCATAAGTCTTGGCTCAATAATTTCGCGTTACGCATGAACTACTAGCTTAATTGTGAAATGCAAATTAAAAATCGCGAAGTTTTCGTAACAATTCGTGTGAATTGTATGAAATTATCGAAGTACAATTATCACAGGTTAAATAGTTCATGGAGCATACCTGTAAATATTCTTTTATTTTTCCAATTATTTTAATACTACAGAAGGTATTAAAAGATTTTTATATCTCATGCTACACGTTTCTTCGTTCGAGTCTGAACATCGTTTAAGTCATCGTGCATTCAAATTATAGTTATTTCGAATATCGTAAATTTACTTTCAAGAATACACTTTGCTCCTTATAAAACCGAAACAGAAAAGATTTTGGGACATTTAAGTTAGCGATTAGAGTGGCCAATGTGCTTTAATCCCGATATTAGATCCCATGCTCTGATCCAGCGAATGAAATAAACTTTACAGGATTACAGTGGCCAAGTAATTATTTCGAGGCGAATTTTACGACTACCATAAAACTCGTTTCGAGTTCCGGTCTCCATTTTTATTCGTCCTCGAGATTAAAAGCTGTCTCGATAATTCGACTCTTTTAGTGTTGACCGCGAGAGAATGTTTCCTTTCCATTTAATTAATCAAATTTTATTCGAACGAATTTTGCCAAATAAATAAAATTTGGAAGAAATAGTTACTTGAACTGGATAATTAAATTAGGATGCTCAATAGAGAATAAATAATCTCAAAAAGATACTAATAAGAATAATCACAGTGTCTCGTAAGAATATTCTCTGTTTATTCGATTAATAAAATTTTAATCAAACAAAATAAATAAAATTTCAGAGAAATAACTATTGGAACTCAATATTTAAATTCGAGAAGCCTACATTTCTTACACATATTAATAATTATAAAATCCTAATACTGTGATAGATACCAATAAAATACTAATAAAAATAACATACAAAAATAACAACAGTGTCTCATAAGAATGTTTCCTATTTATTCGATTAATAAAATTTTAATCAAACGAAATAAATAAAATTTCCGAGAAATAATTATTGGAACTCGATATTTAAATTCGAGAAGCCTACATTTCTTATACATATTAATAATTATAAAACCCTAGTACTGTGATAGATGATCATACGAGTATATATAACACAATATATCGTTATATATATTAATATCGATAACAATATCGTAATAATAACATTACTATTAAAAATAACGCTATAATAATTAAAGAAACATGAATATTGCAAGAAACGTATGCTTTCTACCAAGCAAGGTACAAATGATCTCAAAGAACATTAGTAAAAATCTGCACGATGCTTCAAAAAGTACCCAAAACATTCTCAAAAATGGACATTCGATTTCGATACACTTTCCATATGTTCCTCCACACTCCTCCACAATTTCCACACGACAATTACATCTCCCACACAACTAGAACTCCCACCACGATTCCAACATATGGATCAACGTAGAACGATCAAGACACTCCTCCATCTCCCTAAAGACTCTCCCCAAGCATCACCATCCATGCATTACCCAATCCAAACCAATTCAAACGCTCCCTCCTGACAAAGCACCCCACGAAAACTACCCTAAACTGTCCACGTTCACGCAACTCTCGCGTCAAGTCTGACGCGTGGGAAGAACTCACGTGACGATCGTGATCCGGGAAATGGAACAGGCATGGACCCTTCTGTCCCATAGATCGGCAATAGGGAGACGAGGAACGATCGCACGAAACTGGAGGAATTTGAGCGCGGGAATGAATCACGGGACGAAGAAAAGGGAGACAGTTTCACTGAAGAACGCGAGACTAGGGAGAAAGGAATGACCTTGCCATGGAGGATATTTCGAATCGATTCGACGGGAGAGCACGTACAAAGACGCGCGCCGCGATTAACCGGTTCCAAGCGTCGTGATTTCTTTGTGAATCAACAGTTTTCCCGCGTATCCGGCAGCCCGCTTCCTCCTTCGCGGCCTAGCCTCCACGATGGGTTACTGTGTCTCTAGGCAGCACGCGTGATTCCCACGCGACGTGTGATTCACTTGACTTTGTCATCTTCGATCGCTTTCTTAACACGCCAGCTGCTGGAAAGTTGCCTGCCCGTGGAAAAGCTGAACGCGGGAAAAACGCCAAGTCCGATGAGTTGGTTTGCAGGCCTCGTTCTGTTTTTAAGGGATAGAGGACGTGGGTGTGCGGGATCTGCAAGTGACGAGTGGATAAGTGGGTCCTTTTGCGGATTTCTGCTGTTTGTGAGAGAGAGTTAGGTGAATCAGTAGAATGGTTGCGATTTTTATGACTTGTAAATTGTATAAGATAGGTGAAGAGGTATTAATGTTCATGGTTGAATTATGTAGAAGTTTGGTGGATTGATGGCTTATTTGGGATTTGTCTCTTGGAAGTTGTATGAGATAGGTGAGAAATATTAGCGTTTATGGTTGAATGACAAAGACATTAGGTAGATTGGTGGATTATTCGAGATCTGTGACCTGGAAATTGTGTGAATTTAGTGAGAAGTACTTGTATTTATGATGGAATGATGTAGAAGTTAGGTGGATTGATGGCTTATTTGGGGTTTGTCATATAGAAATTGTGCGAAATAGGTGAGAAGTATTTGTGTTTACGGTGGAATGACATAGATGTTAGGTGAATTGATGGATTATTTGGGATTTATGACTCAGAAATTGTATAAGATACGTGAGAAGTATTTGGGTTTATGGTGGAATGATGAAGATATTAGGTGCTTTGGTGAATTGTTTGAGATTTGTCACTTGGAAAGTGTAGTAAGATGAATTGCGTGCGATAGCTGAAGAAATATTGTTATTTGTGGTGAAATGACACAGTTGTCAGAGATGTTTGAAGGATGTTAGGATGATTAGGATGTTAAGATGTAGGGGATAAGAGAGATGTTCCATTGATGGGGTCGTAGGTCTATTACAGAGCCAAAGGTTCTGGTACAAGATCTGAAAGTGCTACTCTGAGATGAAATGCAGAAGTTGTAAGGAAATGTAGCTTTAAGTGATTCAAGAGACAAAGAGCCTAGCATAATAGGTAAAATTCTATTACGAGATCCAAAGTTCTGTCAGAGAAGTCAACAATCCTCTCCCTGGAGCCAAAGAGCACGTTACTAGATCTAAAGGTTATTTCTCAAGAACCAGAAGCAGTATTACAAAGAATGAAAGTTCTATGTCAAAAGCTGAGAGTTATATCAAATGATTTTAAAAATCTAAATCTCGAGAGCCAAACATTAACTTCGACAGCCCAAAAGCAAAACTCCTATTATAAGATCCAAAAGATCTATCACAAAATCTAAAAATCTACTAAAAAATTGAAAGTCCTATTGCAATAACCGAAAATTCCATCCCATTATATATATATATAATTTTATTCGTTATAAAGATTAAAAACGTATTCTCATTAGAAGATATTGACTTTAAGTGACTCCAAAGATAAAAAGTAATTTGTTAATTATATATCAAGCATAAATACTTTTATCTGATTATCTTTATAATTTATAAATTACTATTTTCATTCACGATATACAATTTTGGATGTCTACTATGATTCACTGTATTTCTTTTTTCGTGGCCTTTCTCCGACTTTTTAAGCCGCGAGTAATTTGACTTGAGACGTGCCGTGAGTAAATATAGTCGTGAGTGTAGATACTAATCCAATGCAACAGCGGTAATAGCGTAATCTATTATTGGATTGCACGTCAAACACTCGTTGTTTAACCGTGAGAAAGTAAAGATTCCTCTCTTTGTATTTGTTTCCGATGTCGTATAATTTCATAAATAAATCGCGAATCTGTTTTTTATATGCCATCCAAATAAAATTTTTAACGAAAGTCGGATTAAGATGTTAATAATTAAAAATTTTTATTTTTAATTTAAATTTAGTTAAAATTAAAAGAACAAAGGAAATTTGATAATTAGAATTGCTCGCATATATTCCGGTTAAATATGACTAATTTCTGTAAAATCCTTTGTTTTATAATTCTAATCAAATGTATCGCATCATCCTCTATATCGGTCTATCTTTACCTTATCGATGTATTTATCTATAAATCTATTCGATTTCATTTTTTCCTTCGGTAATCATTTTTACCGAGTAATATCTACCACTTCGCATTTCTATAGTTTCCATAGAATTCAAACTGGCTTTTAATGATAATGATGACACAGAGAATCGTATGAATGACACGTTTAATAGACGGCATATGGTATCGGAATTTATGAAATTTTCACGAGTCATCGTTCGATTTCGATTAATAACGCGCTTAGAAATGAAGGATTAGCCATATACTTGCTTGCCCGATTTAATTTATCGATATCTAATGACGATCTTATGCGATCATGACCCGTTAATGGCCTATATCGAATCAATTCATCAAAATTACCATTGAATTCCACCATGTCAGAAAATTGGAACTCCCAAAGTCGAGAAGTATTCACTTTGTCAGGAATATTATACACAAAAATGTGTATCCCATTTAATAAATAAATAGATAGAAAATAAATAATGAAATTACAAAAATTATTGTGCAAAGAAATATTGCACCCTATGGAATTTCGAGATATCGTTGTTCAAGTTAATGTTTGAAGATACTGAAAGGCGAATCAGTAAGAATGATTAACACCATCGAAGTTAATTCTTTGATTCCTTAAAATTAAAATTAAAAATGTAAATACTCGCGTAACTCGGTAGTAGAATTAAAAAATATTCGACAAATGGTGCTAATTGCTTTGGAATTTCTCAATGACTCATACACTTCCAATCGTTAAAGTATTTCCACATTAGCAACTTTTTCAAAATTAACTTTCTCGTAACAAAATTAAATTTTTCTTCATTTAGAACGTCGTGACGAATTTATCCAAATTACCAAAGATCAAATATCTTCCCGAATAATTAATAATTATTAACTAATTCGTTAATCAATTTACTAAATAATTTCTCGAATAATTAATCAATTAAATGTTCAACAATAATAAAATAATTTATGTTAGAAAGGAAGGGATTTTCTAATTTTTATTATTAGAAAGGAATGTTAGAAATTAAAGAAGTTTTTTGTTCATTTTTCCAATATAACCTTCTCTATCGAATACCTGCACGGAGTATCTGTGAGGATGAATAATAGAAAGATAATAACGTCAGCCGATACACGATATTGCAGTGAACGTTAGATCGAAGCAACTTTAGAAGATCATTGAAATGTCTGACGAGAGTATCGATACACACTCGCAAAAAATGGATCGTATTTCGTTCAAGTAACTCCAGGTAATTAAATGCGATTTTTTTGCGAATAGTAATACCATAAAAACTAATGACTTTCAATGACGACAACCGATTGTTTAGACTTAAGGAGTAAACAGAGTGAAATCAATTATAATTACAACAGTGATCACTTAATACTACTAGTATACCTACTAGCAATGTATACATAAATGTTACACATGTATATCATTTAATTGAAATGATGGAAATAATTATATTCCTAACTGCATAAAAATTGTTATCAGTGTTATCAAAAGTAGCTGCATGCTTTGAATAATTACGAAAAGAAAATTCAATGAATTCCATATTTCACTCTCTATGGTCTTGATATACAAAGAATCAGGAAAGGAAAATTTATAATACAAGGGAATCATAAACATCAATAAAGTAGTAAACAATTTAAATTTATCATCGAGTTAATAACTAATCAGACGTCTCGGAAATAGTCAGAAGTCTCTAATAAAATTATTCTTACCCCAAGAAATTAATTTTATAACAAAATTATAATAAATCGATATCTTAGAAGCACCATCTGTAAAAATTTCGAATAAGACTGTGCCTTATTCCAAAAAATTGAAATCTATTATAAGAAAAATCGTGAATTAAAAAATTTGAAAGTACCATATAGATCGAATTAAATCCCAAACTATCAATCTTCATAGCCCCATAACATATATGCATTTGTCAACAGCTGTATCATTTAAAAAATAGAAAACGAATGAATCTATGATAAAAAACCATAAATGCCAGCAAGAAGATTGCAAAATTGCGATTAATAAATCACCCAAAAGTGTGCCAAAAAATGATAATAAATAACATATACGGAAGTCTCGGATAAAATTATAATATATCTCGTTCCAAAAAATTAGGGTATCGAAAGACAAGCATGAGAGACTCGAAAGAAACAAAAATTATCGTATGTTTGCCATAGGAATATCAAGAAACGCGAGTAAAGATCGAAGTTTCGTAAGACATACAACAAATCCAGCGATATGAATAATTCAGAACTGAAGGAGATGCTCGCTTCAATCGTATCTACGATATTTCTTAGATCTAATAACCGCGAATCTACGACAAAAGTTGCATTGAATCGCGATATGCATCGTCGTTATTGATTACAGTTCCCTCGATAAGTGATAACCTTCATCCGCTCTGTTTGCGCTATTTTATTTGCCGCATCTACGATAAAGATCGCTACGCATATGGGTCAGTGTTTGTGATAATCACCTCAGAAAAACACTGGAAAGGGAAAATGACTTTTATCAGAAGGGAAAATTAGCGAAATGTTATCTACAGCGATCGTATCGACAACGTTCTGTTCTTCGCCCACCGCCATTTTTAATCGCCCTTGAACTATGATTGCTCGATAATCGCGAGGAGATAATCCAGGTTTAACCACAAAGGAAAGCTTCTTCATTGACGAGATAAGGAATTTTTTCAAGATTTAGCTCTATTCAAGAAATATACTAAGAATCGTTTCTTTGTATGCATCGAGTAATCTAGGTTTTAGATCCAGATACATTCATTGGTCTAGTTTAGTTCTTTGTACTAGATATTTTTTATTTTAGGGAAACAAAAATTCCAAACTTTTGTATTGCAAAGTTCGA
Source organism: Eufriesea mexicana (assembly GCF_001483705.2). Classification (NCBI taxonomy): domain Eukaryota; kingdom Metazoa; phylum Arthropoda; class Insecta; order Hymenoptera; family Apidae; genus Eufriesea; species Eufriesea mexicana. The sequence continues at coordinate 89,410 of NW_016918457.1, forward strand.
AACATTTTTTACTTTAATGTGGAAATAAGTTACGTATAAATTAATATACCAAACTGTTTTATCGAAATATCTGATATTTTAAATTTTGAAGTGACCCTTTACACTGGAAAAACGTTTTCATTTTTATATTTAATAATTTTTATTTTAATAATTTTAATTTTAATTTTATATCGGCTATCATTTATAGTTATTTATTTATAGCGTAACCAATGAAGGACTTCGTTCCCTTTATTAGAACCACTTTCTATATTTTCCAGATAGAACAATCAGTAATCGATTTAACTAATTATGTATCGAAGAATTCATCTCTTTAGACGATAATTTCATTGAAATGATGTATATCGATATTATTTTTAGATCCTTAATGATAGGTTCAATAATTGTTCTCAGTTATCTGTCTCCCTCAATTATCTATCGGAGTAAAAAGAAAACTCAGATGAGAATGATGGTATTTATGATGATTCATAAATACTGTCATACATCGTTCACATGTTACCATTTCGTGAAGCACGATCAGATATTTGGTCTTAGATAGCATCGACTACCTTCGAGGGAAGTATCAAAGGTCAGGGCAAGACTGGAAGATGCACGGTGCTGCAGGTTCGTGTTTCAGATCCGAAAACGTAGGAGTCATTGCGACAGTTCTTAGAATATAGAGCTATGTGGACAAATATGAGGATTACTGTATATGGAACGATCGAACAGCGTTTGATCGAGCGAGTGAAGCATGAACGAAGAATAGTTGGGCTAGAGTGGATGCTCTTTATGCTTCAGGTATCCGCACGAACAAGGATGCACAACCACTTGTGGATTTAGGTATGTACATAGAATAAGTAGCATATCGGGTGAAAGTGGTAGGGTAATAGAAAGAGAAGGAAGATATGCATGCATGACCAATAATTTGAAATGACAGACACCACTGACAAACCATCCAAAGACACTTCAAAGTAAAACTCATCCAAGTAACTCGAAAACTACTAATTCAACTTGGAACAATATCAGAACTATGTTTCACATAAATTTTCTATTAAAATCGACAAAATTAAGGGTTAAGAGGCACTGTCTAAAGACACTTCAGAGCAAAACTACTTGTCCAAGTAACTCGACAGCTACTGTAATTTAAATCATCATCAGAAGAATATTCCACAAAAATTCTCTATTAAAATTGACAATATTAAGGATTAAAAGGTACTGTTTAAAGACACTTCAGAGCAAAACTCATCCAAGTAACTCGAAAACTACTAATACAACTTGGACCAACATCAGAACTATGTTCCATAAAAATTCTCTATTAAAATTGGCAAAATTAATAATTATTATAATTATTATAATTAAATAAATAAATTTATTATAATTAAAAATTGCATTTTGGCAAAATATTCATCGACAATACAAGACATAATTCATTCAACTTGCTCAACAACTACTGTCCCCCAAACTATGTCCCCCAAAAATTAACTATAAAAATCGACGAAATTAAAAGATGAGACATCGACAAATCACTGTACACATGAACACAATACCAAGACAAAATCATCCCTCCGAGTTATCCCACAGCTACTCTGAACCTCCATCAGCATCAATAGCTCCTTCCACGAAGATTGCCTACCAAAATCACCAAAATTAGGAACTTGGGATCACCCTGTCGATGAGAAGGGAAAGTAGCCACTTTCCTGCTAATTATGCAATCGAAAACACATCATCGATCACGCAACGTGCCGCGATCAAAGAGTCGGAGAAGTACAGCGCGCTTTCTAAGCGATCTCCTGGATCCTCGGCCAATTAGCCTCTCGGGACAGGGGGAAAAAAGAAGGCGAATAATCAACGAAAGCGAGAAGGGAACGAGAGGGAGAGAAACGATGTCAGAAACGCGTCAGACCGTCCTATAAATATCTAATTTCCACCACACGCCCTCGCGTCTATTTTGCAATGCTGTTATGCGCTCGCTTGTTGTCTTGCAAAATGATCAATGAAATCTCAATCGCGAGTTCTGACACAGAAATCACGCATTCCCATAATTAGGCGGCGTACTAGAGGACGAGAGGAACCACGTTGTTTCCTACTTTTTACGGTCACTTTTGCGATACTTGAATCAGCGTAAGGCTACCACATTTATAATACATTTTAATATTACATTTTAATACATAACAATACATTTCCGCATTTTAGAATTTTGTAAAATTTTACGTAGTAAAGGAATTTCAGATTCGTTAGAAATTTATTGCCTCTTTGATAGTTGGATATTGGAAAAGATTATTTTTAATATTTAAAGGTACCTTTTTGGAAATTTAATATTAAAAATAGGATTCTAAAATCTATATATTGAAAAAATTGTATGTAAGTATTAAAATCTCATAAATATCTAAATATCTGAATACCTGGATATCAGAATAATTAAATATATAAGAATGAAAAGAAATACTGAAATCCAAGTATTCGAAAAATAATAAATTATAATAATATATTATACCTGTGTATTACAAAATTATAAATTTCTAAATACCTAAATACCTAAATATCTCCATACCTAAATATCTAAATATTTAAATATCAAAACATCTAAATGACTCAATAATTTAAGATTTTATTATTTCTACAATATCTATTCGTTCCATAATAATTAGGGTAATCGGAGAATTGGCTGCGTTTTCTGATATAAAGACAAGAATAATATGTGACACCTGTGGTTTTCCCCTGGTTTCATAATTTCGTGACTGGGGAACAGGAACTGTTCCTGGTTTCTTAATTGAGAAGACTAATCGATCGTTAAATATCAAATCTCATATTTACAGGAGTTAAAATGCAGTTTCTTATAAATTTCAATTTGCATTTTTATACGTTTTTCTAAAATTGGAATATCAAACAGCAAACAATGGAGATACAATAACTTAATTTTTATCACGGAATTACAGGAATGACTTGCTTCTTGAATATTTAAAAGTCAGATGTTTCATACCACATGCTTACAGGAAGAAGTTAACCATAAATTTCTCAAGAAGGAGTCTTTCCATCCAAGAATAAACTCTTTTGTAGTTTTTCTCTGAAATTCCAGATTACTAAAACTCCTGTATTATAAACCGATATTTCATCTACGACTAATTTCCCACAGAATAAAAAATTATATTTGAATACAATTATTCTCTTTCTAAGAAAATAGTACTCGAGTCTTAGGAACTGCTACGTATAAAAATTCGCAATATTTATTCGTCTTTAATATTAAAATTATTAAATCAAGGAGAACGTTGAATTTTAAATATTTTATTGTCCTGAATTTACTAAAAACGAACAGCTGCCTTTAGCAAAACAAACTTTCATTCAGGAAGAAGTATAATTCCACAAACCTACCTATTTTCATCGCACTGTCTTAATTACTCTCGTCTATTTATAGAATATTTATCTACATATGATAGATCGTTAATCCTATTGTTAATAAACTACGTTAACACTAAACCTGCCATTTATAGTGTATTCTCAAACATAAAAGAATAATATAAAGAATGAAAAATAGATACCATCTACTTACATTAAATTTATTAGCAACCCAAATACTAATTATAATATTTAGTAAATATTAATTAGTCACCCTAATACTAATAACCCAAATTAATCCTAGAATCATCGATCTATTATCAATAACAAAAGAAGATAAGAATTAAACAGAAATAATAAAAATAAATAGTTATATATATAACCAATGTTTATATACATGACAAGAAAGTCAAAGTCCTAAAACCCACAATTTTAACAACTTTCATAATTTCTAATCCCACTAGCATAACCCAAACGAAATTTTTCACTCAAATCCCAAAACAATAGCAATCTCTATATCAAAAACGACTCTTGCCACCTGTTTTTTATTATTTTAAATAACAAAATATCCCAATAATTAAAATTCAAACTCACTCAAATTCAAAAGCGACTAGTTGTCCATAAATATAACACGATGAACATTCACTGATTCGACAAAAACCACTGAAAGATATCAAAGTACTCTCTGTCTCCTCTGAAAAGTCAGTAAAATCAACGGTCTCAAATTTTTTGCACGGACCCTTCAATCAGCGAAAACCCGGTCCGGAGCCAGCCAGAGATGAACACGGGGAAAAAACTCATTATCCATAATTCATTTGTTGAGCAGCGTTCATCGCCTCCTACCGGGGACCATAAATCCCTAGATGTACAATAGAAAGTCAACAGTCACGCCGGAGAAACGTTGCTCGAATGAAGGAAACGGGTCACGTACCCTACCCTAGGGGCCACACGATTTCGTGCCGATCGGAATTCGCGTGTCCCGCCACTCGGCCCGAGGATGCTCCTCGCATCTGCCACGAAAACTCGGCAGAAGCGTGTCCAGAGGGAAAAGAGCGGCTAGTCGATTCGTGTGCCGAAAACATCACCGATCCCACACTTTCTCCGCGCCTGGTTCGACGGAAAAACGAGCACAGAAAATCACGTATGTACGCGTATGTACGTACCTGCCAGACGAAAGTGAAACCTGCCGCAGACACCGATTGGACCGTTCCGTCCAACAGGATCAGTGGACACGCCGTCTGCCGATCGGCCAACCGATGCTTATGACAGTCTCGTTCTTCTCTACCACCTAGACTGGTCCTGGTACATACGTAGTACACCTGGGTCGCGCGTAGACACTATTTGGACGACGGGAAAACACCATTCACCATCCGGACGTGTCGCCGAGTTAGGTCGATCACCGATCACCGGCCACGGGACCACGGGACCATTTTCGCGTGCATACGCACGCAAGAGAACGGGTGTACGCTGAGCAGAATCGTTCGGAGGCGGTCGACGACCAAGGATCTTCGTAATCGGCCCAGGTGAAAGCCGTTTAGGTGAGCGGCGAGCGAGCGACTGGCTTAGCCACGATCTACCAGAGGTACCAGAAGCGATTCAGGATCCCCGCTCGCCTCTCCTCTCGCCACTATAACTTTCACGACACACACGGCTAGAGAGCGGGTCTCTCTTTCTCTCTTTCCTTCCTCTCACGATTTTTCTTCGCCCCTCTACGCCACCCTCCCCCCCGACCAACCAAACCGTGAGTCCAGAGCCGCTGTCCCTTCGACGATTTTTGATGTCAAAGCTGGTTCACCGGATCGCCACACCAGGGGAACAATGGCCGATCTAATGCTCGGAATTCAGGCCTCTTGCGAAATAGAGCGGGAGTTGCTTGTTGGGGGGTTCTTCGGTTCCTTGTCAGAGAGAAAATCGGGGGTTTCAGGTGTTTTGGGGAGCTTTCGGTGTTTTAGGGGTCTCCAAGAGGTCTTAGGCTAGTGGACCATTAATTGGTAGACTTGAGGAATTTTATGTGAAGAGGAGGTGATAGTTTGAGTCAGTATTAGGTATACCAAGTCTACTTACGTAATTTAATTTAAGCGTAGTAATTTAGAATTTAGCTTACCCGAGGAGTCAGAGTGACTTGTTCTTGGGATTGTTGAAAATGTGCCACTGCTTCTGGCCAAGGCAAGGTTGTAGAGTGAATTTGCTGAATGGAACTGCCATCTGAAATTATTCGTGTTCGTTAGTATTCGTTTGCTGTGTGGAAAAATTTGTTAAACAAATGGAGTTTGTAACCATAACGCGTGACATTTATAAACACGATATAGAATCCAAAGCTTATAATTACTAATATCAATTAATCTTTGAAATTTTATTGCCTTTGATACTAAATAAATTTTATTTGAAATATTCTTTCCTTATCAAATAGTTCACCGATATTTTCTCGATGACAGAGTTAAATGACTCATCATGCACGTATCTATTTTCGTCGTAATTAATTTTGCAATAATCGTTAACTATTTATTCGATTAATAAGTTATTCAATTTCATCGAATTTTAATTAAAATCTTTAATTACTTTTTAAATTTTGTATATTACTAAACTATATATATATTGTTTTTATAAATCCTGCGTATATATAGTGAGGTTTGGACACGCATTACGAGTCGATGATTCTAATATTAAGAAACGCTCGCGTCGAGGTTCTTTTCTCAACTATATTCTTGCGAAATTGCAAGTGTGACGTCGAAGAAATGCATCGACGGAAATCGAAACGAGTGGAACGTTTCCCCTGCACTGGCTGACCCTCTATCAACGTCCTTTTATTCGCGTCAGCCACACTATCATAACCGTAAGATGCTATCGTTATCGAAATTTTTAATCGATCGTTGATACGTTTGCACGTCAGGTACGCGCGAATTGAGTAATCCCACTCTAGCTAACGATAGAAAATTGATAGTTCGCATTAACGAGAAAAGATAAATACCTGCTAAGGATCAAACGACAGGAAATAGATAGGAAAACTTGGTAGAGACGTGGCTCGTAGTCTAGATATATCTTTTGGACCACTATTAAGTCAGTTCGACCGTTATCTCGATAAATTTGCATATTCATCTAATAAACGTCGACAGCCCATAATTACCAAGGAAAAATCGCTTTAAAATATTTTTAAATTATTTCAGAGGAAAATTGCAAAAATGAACGTGGAATTATTTTGGAAGAAAATAGTAAGAACAGGCAGGTAGAAGAATCTGAGGAAGAAATGACAAAAATGACAAAACTGATAGAGGATTGGAAGGAATAACAGAGGGAGGGAATAGTAACATGATTAAAAGTATAATAAAAGATTCGGCAAATTTGAATTTTCAGATGTAATAGGTCAGCAGTTGAAACTAAAAGCTAACGTCGAACACACTAGATGATGAAGTTGAAGAATAGAATCTGAAAAAACTTTTAATCAGTTTGCCGATTATATCGTACCATTACATTATAATGTACCTCTCGCTATAATAGATATTAATAATATATAATACAATAGAATATAGAAGAAAAATAAATTATAGCATACACAACAGATAACAATATTTACAGAATGATTATAGAAACGAGGAAACAAATGCAAAAACAACAAAGGAAGAAAAGAAGAAATAATATTATAGTTGATAATTAAACCTAAATAACCAATTCTAAACATTTTATTAAAAATCCTGTCTCTTGATACAAGACTTTTTTTATAATATATACATAATTAATTTTTTAATATAGATCTCTTCTTATCGCATTCTTTCTAACATTCCTATAGAGCTGATCATCTGACTGACAGAGTGACGAGTCATCCCAGGTTGAATTTCAACAGAATGTAGGAAATATTACAAAATCTGCACCAGAAGTTGATAAATACGATGTAAAAAGGTTGGAAAGGAAATGACAAACATAATTAAAATAATAGATGAAGAGAAGCAGAGAAGAAATGACACAAAATTTGAATCAGAATTCGATAGGTATAATACAGTTGAAGGTAAAGGCTAACTTCAAATTGGATAAGGAACTGGAAAGGGGAAAAAGAAAAGTGGTAATAGGAAAATGTGAAAGCTGGGAACAAAAAGAAAATACCAAAGGCGTAATTAATTGCGCGTGCAACGAAGGCGCCTGTTTAAATTGCACTCGACCTGAACTGTACACCTTCGCTAATCCTAAGTGTTGCAGTTGTCCAGAAGGTCGTGTTTGAACATCATAGGGAGATCGGTGTGCAGAGATATCTGTTTTATTTGAACAGATGGTTTGATTGAGGATATTTAATGAACATATCTGCGTCAGATATTGTTTTAATAGTTCAGATATTATTATGCATTTAAGTATTATTCTTGAATATTATTAAATATTATTTAAACATTATTTAAACAAGTATAATTTTTAAATATTTTTGAATATTATCTAAACAATAATTTTATATATTATTAGGTATTTATTTAGATATTATTTAGGGAAGCCCGATTTTTAGGTATTATTTAAGTATTATTTTTAGATACTTATTTTATTAATATCGATGGTACATAACATATCAAATATTATTTTAACATGTCATTAACGTTGTCACTGTTTCGTGAATTGTCATTTTTTGATCAAAGTTCCGATTGTTTTCCTCTTTCTCCTCGATCGAATATGAGTAGAATCAGTAATTAATAGAAAAGTTAGCAGGTGTCATAAGAGTTGTTGGTACACTGTTAAACACAAGATTTATTACAATGATGTGAACCAAGGATACCGTTTACCGTCGAGAGGTGCGCATTCATTCACTTGCAGCTCTCATTATCGACTTTTAACAAGTCTTTACAATGTCTTTGCCGCTGATGTAAAATTATTTGATCTTCACTTAGTAGAATTTAAAAATCTTCTCAGCTCGCGGATATGAAAGAAGTTGAAATTCTGGTATAAAATAGAACTTTCTTCCTTACTTTCTTTAATGTAAATAACGAATATACTTTAATATTATATATTTCTTCTTCAATTTTTGTAAGATAAGTATTATATCTCGAATTTTTGTAATTTCTAATTCATAATCTCGAATTTTTAATTAAACATCGTATTAAATATTATATATGTACTATATACATATTAAATTATTAAATACATTTTCGAATTCTATATTTATACCTTATTTCCTCCTAATATAAAAATTCTAGCACAATTTAGATTCGAATGCTTTCCTTTCATACGTTGCACATGTTCTACGAGGCATTGACATCTCCAATCTTCTAAAAATGTCCACTGTGTGCGAAAGTAACAAAGAATAAGATCCTAATTTTGGAGTTAGGGAAAAACTGAATATTTACTCATTCCAAAAATCTAATAAATCAATTAACAATCATTAAAGTCTAAGTCTAATTGCAAGTAATATTATGAATAATATAAAAATTAGAATATTTAATATATACTAGGTTCATATTTTAGCACATACTTTAGTATATTTTTCAAATAAGGAAAAACATTTTTTGGTCGAGTGAAAATATCATGAAATATAGAATTAATTTATAGGACACGTATTTTCTTTTTTTTAAATTATCACAACAAACGTTCTAAAATTAAAAGTTCTCCAATATGGCGTCACAGTAATATCTTCCGTGTAACCACGCTTCATTATGCCTTGATTCGCCAACAGATGGCAGAACATTATCAACATGACCGTAGCACGGCAAGTGTTTACGATATTATCTGTCACTCGCTTCTGTTTATTCCTGTTCTTCATAAACCATTGATTCAATGTATCATATATATCAGTATTTGCATAATTATTACATATTTTATTTAAGTATTATCAAAGAACCAAAATGACTTTTTCACTTCACTTTTTCTCGTTTCAGACATTTTATTTTCGTAATTACTGAAAATGTGTACCCTCTAAACTGAAGTTAATTGGAACATAATTTTATATATATATGTATTTATTTATTTTCACTCTAGTGTAAATTTTCTATTTAATTTTCCCGTTTCGTTGTTTTCGAACTGAAAATATATTCCTGATAATACGTAGCAAATATTTCCAAGCAAACATACATTGTTGATACTGATTTTTAAAATTGCAATAATGTATATAATATCTGTATCAATGAAACAATAAATTATTCGTATTTTCTTGTCATAAATGTCACACTTCATTTTGTTGTAAGTATATACTGGTTTTATTTTTATTAGATAATTTTTGTATGTCGCAATTAAATTTCCTTCGATGTTATTAATCGTATTCTTTGATAATGAAACTATTGTCATATCAATTGTCATATCTTTTGCGTGAAAATAACGTTGCCAAAAGTATTAAAGATATGCAGTATATTTATTTCTTTTTCTGTTAGCATCCGTAGTCAATGATAAGTATTGTCGTTTCATTAAAAATAATTCATATTATCAATACTCTTACGATATATCCTTTGCTACATTCTTACAATTGATTTGAAATGACGAATGACTTTTAAATTGCTTTAAAAATAGAAGGCAAAGAAATAGCATTTTTTATTTTCGTCTTATTTTTGTCTGCATTGTTTCGATATTCAAATTAGTTCATGGTAAGTTCAATTCTGGTGTATATCACATCGTTTAAAGTTCCATTTATCGATACCCACTGTTCATCTTTACATGTTATCCAAAATTAATCCCTATTCAGCTTTATTTCTTGCTACAATAAATAAATAAATAAATAAATAAAACGAAGACAACCTGTATAATCTAAAATTAATAACAAATATTATTCAGCCACTAATTTTTCCTAGTTTCCTGTCCAGTTTTCTTTCTCAGTTTCCTTAAACTCCATTTCTCTTTACAAGAAAAAATAAAATGGCAAAGAGTTTTTCAATTAAAATTAAATTAATAGAGTAATAATTATTTTACCATTGATCTTAATTATTTAAAATTTAAAATAAATCTACATACTATTATATACATAATATTATAAATCTAATATTACATCATATACCTAACCATTCTTTAAAAATTACAGGGGAAAATAAAATAAAAATAATTCAAATTATATTAAATTAATAGTAATCATCTCTAGTCTTTTTATTAGCCACTGATCACCCTTAGCTTACCCAAAACTTAATCATTCTTAAAATTTTCCTTAAAGAAATAAATCGTGAAAGAACTCTATGATATAAACTAATATTATAAGAAATATTGTAGTATGTTTATGATATGGAAAGTGAAAGTGTCGTGGAAAAGATACGTGAAAAGTTGCAGCGAGATAAAGCGAGCGAAAAATGGTCAGATAACTCGATGGTCTCGAGTCGATCGTTTACTCTTGCAATGAATAATAACAAACAGAAACTTTAGTATAGAATCTCGAGCATAAATCTGCTTAATATTTACACTTAAAGACAGAGTAGCTACGATCACCAGAGGGTTTTATTATAGAGACGGCAGATATTGCAGCCATTATTCCCATTGTTAGCCTGTTATCTTTTCTATGGGAGTCGTGAAGAGGCGTAGGAAGAGAAGGACAGATTAATTCCGGTGTTACGATCCATCCAGTGGGTAAAAAGCTTATAATTTATCGTAATTGCAATTTTTACACGCTCCTTTCCTGGTTATGATAAATTAAAAATTAAAATAACGAACAAATTAGAAGAAGATCATTATCATTATCCATTTCTTTTGGCTTCTCGAACGAAAGAATTCTAAGGATTCTGCGTTTCCATTTTTCCGCTTTGCTCTTTCCTGGAACTGAAATAAAATTTGCGTAATCTAGGGTACGTGCTTCCTTTCTCCTGGTTTATAAGTCGTAATTTATCTTTTTATTACTTGAAATAACATGGCCAATAGCTTCGCTTTCGTTTTCTTGGATACTTCCTTCCTTAGTTGGTACTCCAAATTTTAATGAGACTATAGAGTATTGTCTTTAGTCTGAGGAAAAATGTTATAAATAAATAAATAAATAAATTCGAGGAATATTTATATATCTTGTAACTTCTTATTAATCGATTGAGGATAATTGAGTAATTTCAATGCAAATGCAAATTGGTATAGTATATAGTACTGGTATAGTATAGCCATATAGTATTGGTATAGTATAGCCATATAGTATTGGTATAGTATATTGGTATAGTATTGATTGGCATAGCCCTAGTATAGGTGGAAAGAAGTTAAAAATAAATATATTTGAAGAAAGTTTATGTTATATATTTCCTATGCTTTTTCTTGACCAATCCACGTTAATTGATCAATTTTAACTATACAGCTTCTGTTATGGCGATTAAATCAGTTTCTAGCTGAAACTGGCTAACAAATGAGGTTAGCTTGGATTTCATTCAGTCTCCGTTTCGTATCACGTTATCATTTAATGAACTGTGTAATTTGTGTGAACAAACGACTGTGCTTGCTACGAATAATAAATATCGGTTCACGTGTCGGTAGAAAGATAATCGGTTCAACGATACCCACGATTGTTTTCGTCTTTCGGAAAAATTGAAGTCCCTTTATCAATTGGATCAATTCTGCCGGCCACACTGATTTTTCAAATCGATCGACTTTATCGAACGAAAAGGGGAAATTTATTTTAAATATATAAAAAATATACAAATTTAAAAAAATTAAACGATCGATATGTAAGAAAATTAAATTCTTTGGCACTAAAATTTGGAAATATTCAAAAAGCGGAATTAATCAGTGTGACCTGCAAACCATGCATATAATTGATGATCATTGAAAGTATATAATTACCAGTGAAGAGATATTCAATTAATTCGAAAATTTGGCTGATTTTACAAATGGAATTAATTTTATATAATTAATTTCACCTTGTTTCGTTGCTAATCTTCTGGATTAAATTAAATTTAGCTTCAATTAAAATACGTGTAACTCGAAAGCTTATTAGTAGATACACTTAAAATGACCCTAACCCGTGATGTATATACTTACAAACAGTCGTCGATTTATGTGATCTTTAGCCTAAACTAGAATCGTCTCGAGAAAGTAATAATTATTCTAATTAATGTAAAAGTGATAAAAAACGTAAATCATATTGACGAAATAAAAATATAAAATTTGATATACATATTGCAATTTGTAATTCGCAACTTCTTGTTATTCTTTTAATGAAAATAATAATTATTCTAATTAATGTAGAAATTATGAAAAACGTAAATCATAACGGTAAAATAAAAATATAGAATTTGATATACATATTGCAATTTGTAATTCGCAATTTTTTGTTATTCTTTTAATGAAATATTCAGTATTTACCGATTATTTCTCGATGTTATCGGTAATGTTATGCTGGCATATCGTTCTCGTGTAATTGTACAATCTGTTTATTGACTGGCTCAATTCTCGAATCGTGAATTAGCATTGACATCGATATCAAAACGATATTCTGCTTATGTGATTTCGCATAAATGTGTTCGTATAAGTGTTTTCATCGAGTTACTAAACACAAGAAAATTGCAATTACGTACATGAATAAATATACTTAGGTATTATAATTATATATCTGGAAATATCCAGGTATAAATATAAATATGATACGTGCAAGGTTTTCGTGCCAAATTTATCCAGCATTTCTTTATTTTTCAAACGGTGAGTATCTGAAAAAAACGTATTTAGTCAATACGATTGAAAATAAAATTTGTTTTAATTACATTAATTTTTATCAACTGGATACTCGAGTGAAAAGTTTAGAGTGGCATTTTTGTGTGCTTCTTTTCCATCAAATTCCTCTTTAATTCTAGAGCTATCGACCTGAAATATAATATAATTATATAGATATAATATAATACATAATTAATAATAATTATTATCTCAAGTAATGCAGTATAATATGATTATATTAATTATTAGGAATATTTAATTAAGTATAACATACCTTGCATTATAATTTAATTCTGAAAAATGTTGCAAGAAAAGAATAATAATGAAAGTGACATAATAAAAATAAAAAGAAATTAGACATTTATTTGAACATAGACCAATATTAATTTTGTCAAAAAAGGCTATGTATGTAAATAACTCCTCTGGTTCTACTATTAATCCCTAAAATTATAATTTAATTCTGAAAAATAATGCAAGTAAAGTATTTAATTTCAGTTAACCGCTATACCTTTGTTCCATTCGCGATAAAATTATACAAAAATCTTCGAATTTCTTCAAATTTTGCGAATGTTAATACTAAATCTACCACGACTCAAATGACCATTTTCAAATTTATTACTTAATATTCCACATTCAATTTTATCTTTTTGGTCACTTGACAGCGTGATTTCACTGTCAGTATACATCCAATTAATTCTTCCATATTTTGTCTTACTCCATTTATTTTAACATTCTTCTTTCTCTTTCGAATCCAAATGATCCATCAGTCATTCGATCGATCGTGGTCAGATAAGTGTTAAAACACATTAAATATAATTTTCTGCAGCATACATTTCCAATAATCTACGAGAACCTAAATTATACTCATTATCCTAGTGCAAAGGGTTATTAACACTATACCTACCAGGGCCGAAATGACCATTTCAAAACCCCCATTGAAAATTCTGCATTTGATTTACAACTACTCGATATTTATTCCAATATTCGTATAATCAATTTTCCAATGAATTTCTTATTTTATTTTATTATTTTAAGGTTCTATTTCTTTCTCATTCCCCGATCATTTGACCGTGGTGGGGTCAGTATTAAACTTAACGGAACGTAATAAAATCTAAGTCTCGAAACCGCTTCGTCAAATCCAAGAATCTAATCTAGAAAAGCAGAACATGCCTGGAATGTGCCAAGAATCCTCCATCCGAAGGTAGCAACTCTCTCAGATCTCCGAATCTCAGCTGCATATTTGCACGTTTAGGTGTCCGATTCGGCTGCTTGCACTCGGGAGACGGCGAAACGAGCAAAAGTGCAGTCGAGTCGCAAATCGCTGCTGCAATTGCTGGATCAGAAGAGACGAGCGTGTAGACCGGGTACGTGTGCACTCGCACGCAAATTAATGCAGTATAATATGATTATATTAATTATTAGGAATATTTAATTAAGTATAACATACCTTGCATTATAATTTAATTCTGAAAAATGTTGCAAGAAAAGAATAATAATGAAAGTGACATAATAAAAATAAAAAGAAATTAGACATTTATTTGAACATAGACCAATATTAATTTTGTCAAAAAAGGCTATGTATGTAAATAACTCCTCTGGTTCTACTATTAATCCCTAAAATTATAATTTAATTCTGAAAAATAATGCAAGTAAAGTATTTAATTTCAGTTAACCGCTATACCTTTGTTCCATTCGCGATAAAATTATACAAAAATCTTCGAATTTCTTCAAATTTTGCGAATGTTAATACTAAATCTACCACGACTCAAATGACCATTTTCAAATTTATTACTTAATATTCCACATTCAATTTTATCTTTTTGGTCACTTGACAGCGTGATTTCACTGTCAGTATACATCCAATTAATTCTTCCATATTTTGTCTTACTCCATTTATTTTAACATTCTTCTTTCTCTTTCGAATCCAAATGATCCATCAGTCATTCGATCGATCGTGGTCAGATAAGTGTTAAAACACATTAAATATAATTTTCTGCAGCATACATTTCCAATAATCTACGAGAACCTAAATTATACTCATTATCCTAGTGCAAAGGGTTATTAACACTATACCTACCAGGGCCGAAATGACCATTTCAAAACCCCCATTGAAAATTCTGCATTTGATTTACAACTACTCGATATTTATTCCAATATTCGTATAATCAATTTTCCAATGAATTTCTTATTTTATTTTATTATTTTAAGGTTCTATTTCTTTCTCATTCCCCGATCATTTGACCGTGGTGGGGTCAGTATTAAACTTAACGGAACGTAATAAAATCTAAGTCTCGAAACCGCTTCGTCAAATCCAAGAATCTAATCTAGAAAAGCAGAACATGCCTGGAATGTGCCAAGAATCCTCCATCCGAAGGTAGCAACTCTCTCAGATCTCCGAATCTCAGCTGCATATTTGCACGTTTAGGTGTCCGATTCGGCTGCTTGCACTCGGGAGACGGCGAAACGAGCAAAAGTGCAGTCGAGTCGCAAATCGCTGCTGCAATTGCTGGATCAGAAGAGACGAGCGTGTAGACCGGGTACGTGTGCACTCGCACGCAACGAGCCAAAGGACGATACTCCGCGGCTGAGTTAACCGCGGCGCGATCAGCTGAAAAATTCGATAAGCCCTGAAACGACCGACTGTTTCTACTCTTGCCTGTCAGGTCGATGGATCAGTAGCTGTTCGTGCTTCGCGCAGCGTAAACGCTGCTTCTCTATCTTCTCACGTCCAGTCCACTCGTCTTTCAGCTGTCGCCTTCGTTGCATTTAGTCGTCGAATTGTCATCGTCGACGAATTTTTCAAAATTGACTAGCTTGCGTATAGTTGTTGAGAAGTTTCAACTGAGTTTAAATCGAATCGATTGGTTTTTCAAGTTTCGTTGCTGAGTTGAGTTGGATTTTGAATCATCGTTGCTGATTTGAAACTAAATCGATTGGTTTTTGAATTTCTTGCTGTTGAGTTGCGTTGAGTTGGATTTGGAATCATCGTTGCTGAATTGAGTTGGATTTCGAATTATCGTTGCTGAGTTAAGTTGAATTTTGAAGTATCGTTGCTAATTTTATATTGATTCGATTGCCTTTTGAATTTCTTGTTGCTGAGTTGAGTTGAGTTGGGTTGGATTTTAAATTTTTGTTGCTGAGTTGAGATAGATTGTGAATCATCGTTCTCGTTGAGTAAAATCTTAAAACGATTTATTCAAAAATTTATTTAATTACCAATAATCATCGGCATTAAACGTCAAAGCGATCCATCAAAAATTCGTGCTACTGGAAAAATAATTTAATTTGAAACCCTCGAATCATGTGCAAATCTTCGTAATTCTTCATCAATTTTCCAAACAATTTGTTTGTAAACGCCAATTGCAAAAACTCTGTCTCCTAACTATCGACATCGAATCGACCGTGACAAAAATCCTCGAAGTCGAACCAAACGATTCGTAGCAGAAGAAAAAGACAAAGTAAATAAAAGAAGTTATTCCGGTCGAGCCGAGTGTCTTCGATCTTGGTCTCGTCAGTCAGACGGTTTCGAGCTGTCTGTTCAAACGTCGGGTTACTCGGTGTAAATTATCGTACCATTTCTCGGCTGAATTCCCACCGATGGTATTTTTATGAAATCCCCATGGAATTGGGGTTCGTCGAGGTTTATTGAATACCAGATGACGGATCGTTGAACGAGTGACGAGAATACAGGATGGAGCAAGAAACCGTGACCGTGGAGCAACTCGCCCCGAACGAGAATGCCAATGAGACTATGGGGGATCCAAGGAAACAAGGTACGTGCTGAATCGATCTTATGTCGACATTGATATCGCTACCCTTAAAGGGAAAACTTTTATCCTGACCAATAAGAATCAGTTCTCGAAGTTTCTTTCTTTTTCCCTGTGAGAAAGGGAATGATTATGGTAGACACGAAGTATAATGGAAATGAAGCTTCCAGACAATTATTCAAAATTCGGTTATATTAGCGTGAAATAATTATTTATCGTGGACAATAAGGATTGATTGCCGAAATTTTTATTTTAAAAGAAAGCTAATGGTCATAGTAGATAGAATAAAATATGATTAGAAAGAAACTCCGAAATAATTATTAAAAATTTAGTTATTGTAAAATAATCTTTTTGTACGAGCAATGAAGATTAATTAAAAAAATTTTCGATAGATAGAGTAAAATATAAGCAAAATGTAGCTTCGAAACAATTATTTAATAATTGTTTATTTGTAACTAATAAAAATTAATTCCTGAATTTCTTTTTAAGAAGGAAATGAATTTTTATTTATATTGGACAGTCATTCGATAATTGTTTTGTATAAAATAATTGTTTATAGTGCTTAATAAGAATCAATTGCAGAATTGTTTTAGCAAGGAAGCGAATTTTTATATTTATCGAACAATTATTTAATAATTGTTTATCGTGACCAGTAAGAATTAATTCCTGAATCTTTCTTGTTGAAAAAGAAGCAATTATGGTAGATAGAATGAAGAATAATCGAAATGAAGCATGGAATATATTGGAAAGAAAGCTTGTTCTTTGTTATAAGAAAAGTATCGTGTTTTTCCAGGAATAAGGTTCATGGAGCCTAAAAAAAATGAGATACGTGATATGATCACGAACAAATTGCAGCAACAATTCCAGGTGAGAAAAATTGAATTATGATGAATGGACTTAAATACAATATAATTGATTTATATTAATTTGCAATCAGTACTAATTATAATACACTTTTTCATACTAAAATTATCAGCCTTTTTGTATTAAAATATAATTAATAATAATAAGTGTTATGATAGCAGTAAATAAAAGTTAACATTAACTTTGCCAAAAGCAACTGCACATTTTCAGTAATTAACAGTTGAAGAAATCTGAAAATAATCATTTCAACCATTTAATAATTCTATCATTAATATATCCTTTAAGGAATTTTGAGAGCAAGTGAACTTTTTTAATTTTTTAAAAATCAAATAAATCTTCTAATTCTTATTTACGCTAATTTTCGTAATTAATTCGTTATGGACAGTCTAATGAACGTAAAAATTAATTCATTTTATACTAATCAAAATGGTGTTAGATTTTCTTATCACCGAATCATTTTGACTGACAATGAGTAAATAAGATTGACCAATAATCGACATACACGGTTATTTTTCCATCTGTGTCTGTCATGAAGTCATTAAACGATAAATTGGGAACATTATTCGTGCGAATTGATCAATTGCTTGACACGATGGGACAAACAAAAAGGTATCAGCTAAATATTGTTGCTTTTTCTGTAGGAAATCAGGCAAGATATTCTGGAGGTTGTTAACATCCAAATAAACGACATGATATCGGAAATAGCTGAGAAAATGGCATCCAGCGAGTTGAAAGATCTGGTTGACTCAGAGAAATACTCCAACAGAACGTAATTATACAATCACTCATAAACCTTGATATTACATACTCCTATCCTCGCGTTACTTTCGATTTATACCGCTATGTTTTATGCTAAAGTTTATGCTAGCTCCGGTTATCTGTTTCTAAGAAAGGGATGACTACGATCATAGAAATTTTATTTCATTTTTATTATTCACTACGATATTTCGTCTTCCTCTTTTCAATGAGTATTCAACTTTATTTTGCGAAGTTTAAACTTAGAATATTCTTACTAAAAAAAAAAATTAATAATATTAGGAAATTTGTGTTCGATAAAGTTAATTACGAAGTCACAAATTTAAAATTTTCCAAAAATTCTGATATCAAAAAAACAAAAATATAATTTGCAATGAACTTTTTAATTTAATTTAATTACGAATTGGAAGAAAGAAAATTAAATATTATTTAAATTGAATTAAATTTCAAAACTTTTTAACGAGAATGTTCTGTTACATACGAATTCAAAGGATTCGAATTTTAAATTGATTAAATCGAATTTAATACCAGAGAATTTAATATTAAACAATTTAATTACTATCACGAGTGCAAAAATTAAAAATTTGATACGAAGAAATTTTCTACATTTGGAGGATTAATTTTGTACTTAATTCTTCGAATTCGAAGAATGGATGTATCAATTCTAATTCTGTTTCAATTGCGTAAATTTTAAAGAAACTAAAAAATTGTTTAATCGATCGCGTTTTAAGTTAGTGTGCACACCGACGAGAACAAAATTTATTTGAACGATACCGAATGACGAAGGGAGCAAAATAATTCTTCTTAAGCAATATAGGTAGCAATCTTTGGATGAGTAATTCTCACGAACGTTTGGCTCTAAAGCAAACCTGACACGAAGAACGTTCGAGTACACGCGCACTTAACCGCTTTGACCCGATTCAACGAACCTATTCTAATGTAAACGTATTCTAATATGCAAAAAACAATAACATCGACAAAAAGAAAAAATTGTCGAAGAGTGAAGAACAGGACCTTCATAAATATTTTTAAAATATTCTACAATTAAATATTCTTCGATTATTTATATAAATACAGATAATTAAATCCGTTAAGTTTAACATTTTAATAATTAATTTGCAATCTTGATAAATACTCAAAAATAGATTTCAACGTTTGCAGAAATTATTAAGTTAATGAAATTAAAAAATTGGAGGTGTAATCCTGTAATATAAAAAATCATAGTAACACTTGAAGTTTTGAAAAATATAATTATCTGTTTAATTTAAGTAGCTATTTAATATTATATAGGTAATACAATGTTTAAAAGAATATTATAAATTGCGTTTTCGGAGATTAATGGGATAAAAGAATTAAGAGATAGACGATAAAATTATATTTCCTCCTGTTATCATAATTTTGTATATGTGTTATGAACGCACGATAAAAGTCAGAAAGTTGTGATACGTTGTTCGTGAGTGCACGTGCACTCGAGTAGCAAAATTGTTTTCGATTTTCAACTAGCTCTACCATTTAAATTCATTTTTATTTCACGAGATATTATTTGATTTTAAATATTAATTTTTATTCCATAGTATTTCAATTTTATTTTTCATTTTATTTTTAACACTATCCTATTTTAATGCGATATAAATCATCTGCCAACAAATAAAATCGAACCTCGTATTAACAACAAAATTGAAACAACTTCTGACACCATATTGATACAATAATTCGCGTTAGAGTAAATTAAAAAACATAAAAATCAACAATGTCGTAAATATATTTTTATCGCAGAATTTTTATTGCATAAAATACTACTCAATTTTAAATATTAATTTTTCTTCCATCCTATTTCAATTTCTCTTTTCTTTCTTGACACTGCCCTACTTTAATTCAATGTAAATCACCTAACAAATAAAATTAAACCTCATATTAATAACAAAATTGGAACAATTTCTAGTACACCATATTGATAGAATAATTCGCGTTAGAGCAAATTAAAAGATATAAAAATCAACGATGTGGTAAATACATTTTTATCGCGGATAAATTAACGTTGAAGATAATTATTTATACACTGATTAATCTCCTTCGTTACTTTCCATAGGAAGCCAACAAGAGGAAACACTTTGCCAACGAAGCAATTTCTCCAGAGAAATTCTCTATTAACCGATCTGTACGAGATCAAACATATTCGCACAATTTATAACCTCATCGTGTCAACACTGATAATTCTTTTAATACACACAGCTGTGTACGATATTCGACACACTGGCTCGTAAGTACACACATACTTGTCGCAACAATCTATCTATATATCGTCATCAAATTTGCTAAAATTGATAACCACCTAAACAATTATTCAAAAAGATTTATAAAATCAGCGTTTGGAAGATAAGACACAAAAATTATATTTATTAAAAATGGAAAGATAAAAGACTTTAACCTCTTCAGAAATACTGGCACATGTGTGTATATAAATTTTTTTTTTTAATTATGATTATTATAAGTGAAAAGAAAATTAGTATCATAATTGGAAAACTGTTCACCATATAGAATCCCTTAACAATAAAATAAAAATTTGGTCGAATATCATTGCTAATAAATTCTACTTTATAAGCACTGCTTTGAAATTATTTTAACGTTAAAATGATTAAATTTTTTCCAATTTCCAAAAGATTCGTCCCTGAAGAGGTTAAGGATATAAATATTCGATTTGGAAATATTTCAGGATATCTTATTTTATTTGAGAAGATAAAATATTTAGGAACCTTCGACTAACTGTATTATGATTGGATGTAATTGAGCATAATTCGTTCTTTCAGACCTAATCTCGGCATCGACACAGTGATGATTGGCTTTGCCAAGTTTCCAGTGGTGCTTTATGTCTGGTGCTTGATGAAGCTTTCAGTTCTAGGAGTTTATACTGCTTTCTGTCTTTGGGCCACTCGTCGTCTCGAGTATTCTCCTCAATGTAAGTCGATTTCGATTAGCTTCTTCGCGTCTGGAGGTGAGCTATGAAATTCTAATAGACCTCGAGATGTTGACCCCGATGAATTCGTTCTTGCAGCGGTGTCTAGAAAAATTTGGGACTATTCGTGGTTGGCAGCCATCATCCTCTATCAGGCGCTGTTATTCGTTCTGCCTACCAAAGCTGTGCTTGACAACCACTTGCCATTAGCTTCTACTATGATCATCCTTATGGAGCAAGTGAGTATCTCTGTAAATAATATCGATGAGGAATATTGCGTGATTAACACTGAAATTAATGATAGCATTAGCATAAATTAATGAAAATAACTGACACTGAATAAAATTTTGATTTCTGCAGTTACACAAAATGTATAGGGATATTTTAAGGAAATTAATATTGGCTTCTATTTATTTATTTTTATTGAATCATTTTAATGATCGTTGTCTGTGTATAGTGTGTCTATGTATAGGATTTAGGTCGGTTCTAAAAATTACAAACGGAAATATGATAATTGATGTTCACTTTCATTTTTATCCTGTTGTCGACATAGACGACTTGTAAAAGATACCGTTTTGGATTATCGTATTAAAGCAATGAGAAAATTATGGATTATGTACATTACTCGGCTTAGCTGCGATTAACTTCACTCAGACGTAAATTGCTAGTCTGCTGAAACTTTTGGATCGGGGTAAATTAAGATCAAATTAGAGAAAGATGAATGAAACTCTCGTTGAAGATGTTAAAGTAAAGGATTTTCATAGGAGAATAAATTATTATTATTATAAATTAATAAATTTACTATAAATTAATTGAAAGTTTATCTGGAACCAGAAAAAGATTGGTGATAAAAAGTTTATCATTAAATAAAAAAGATACGAAGTTATTTAAATTGAAATTGTATAAGTTATCATTAAATGAGAATTCTAAAATTCTAAGATTCTAAGATTCTAAGATTCTAAAATTCTAAAATTCTAAAATTCTGAGATTTTAAGATTCCAAAATTAATAATTCTAAAATCTTAAGATTCTAAAATTCTAAAATTCTAAAATACTGGGATTCTAAGATTCCAAAACAAATAATTATAAAATCTTAAGATTCTAAAATTCTGAGATTCTAAGATTCCAAAATTAATAATTTAAAAATTAAAAAATTCTAAGATTCTAAAATTCTAAAATTCTGAAATTCTGAAATTCTAAGATTCTAAGATTCTAAAATTCTGAGATTCTAAGATTCTACGGTTCTAAAATTCTAAAATTCTAAAATTCTAAGAGTTTAAGATTTCCGAATTTTTAAACTCCAAAATTCTAAAACTCTACAACTCTAAAATTCTAAAATTCTTAATTTATTCTCGTTTCTTTGCTTTCTGTCGACAACGTTTATTCTGAAATAGATCTTGCGAATTAATGGTAAAAAAGTGATCTCTAAACGCTTCTTTTTACATTTCTTAGATCCGATTAGTGATGAAGACTCATGCCTTCGTTAGAAGCGTGGCACCAAGATTTTTGTCGTACAAACCCCATTCAGACACATCACCACCACAGCCTCCTGGCTTCTCCCAATATCTCTATTTCCTGTTTGCACCGACTCTGATTTACCAAGACAGATACCCTAGGTAAGTCTAAAACGCTATATCAAAACTCGAAATTTGTAACTTTTTTAAATAAAATATCTACACAGTGGTCCACATTGGTCAGCTGATTCAAAATATTTTTGTTCTATATGACATGGTTCAAGGAGAATTCTAAAATAATTATACTAAATTTTGTATCAATTCTTTTTCCTAGAGTATTCAGAAAATCACCTTTAGCTTTTTATACTAAACCTAAAATTATTTTATATTTCACCTTTCAGACAATACCGATTATGACATGAATTCGACAAGTATCATAACAATTCTTTTTATTCAAATCAAAGAAACATTGTAAAATTTATTTTTAACCTTAATTTATCTTTCTGATATTTTTATTCAATTTCGTTTTAGAGATATTTATCTTGACTAAAAAGCTGAAGATATTTCTTCGAATTATATTATATAATATTAAACAAAAAAATGTTTTACTGTATCTAACAACGTAATAATCTAAGCTGATCATGTTTCGTGCTCTACTCTGTATAATATTTTCTTTTATATCTGTACATTTATATCTAAAATATATTCGCATATCTATACTTAATAAATAATCTTATTTACATCTATTATCCTATCTTGTCAAAATGATAAATCAAATCAAGACACGTATAACGACATAAAGAAATATTATATCTTTCGAGATATCATTTTAACATTCATTACTGTGTTTATAAAGATGTTGGATTATATTACTCAATAATTTTCTCTCTCCCCCTCTCTCTCTGTTTAAATATCTCTCGAGATAATACAAATGGTATTTTTGTATTATTAATGACATTAAGCTAGATATTATCAATGTTTTAAGCACTCTATTAAAAAGAACATCAGTATTTTGCTATTTTCGTAACATTTCCATTCGTTCTTATCCTTCTGTACAAGATAAAGATTCAAAATATCGAAAGATACGATCGAAGACGTACATGTAGACATAATCAGAGTCGTATTTATTTATAAACATCTCAATCTCGTATTATATACTTTACTTCGTTATATAGATACATAAATAAAATATCCATTTCAAAAATAATTTATTAAATAATCGAATAGAATAGAAAGTAAAGAAAATATAATAGAATATAATTTATAAAGAATCGAATTTTGCTTAACTTATTCGGAAAAATTTTCTTGAAATTATTATTCAATCAAAAAGAGGATTTCTGAAAATAAATAAATAACAAATGTACAAACAAATAACAAATTCAGAGTGAAATTCTAACAAATTTTCGGATCCTAAATCTTCGATCTAAGTTACTTTAAACTACACCAAACTCGAATCATCGTGATTTATAAATACAAAGAGAGGCAGCCATATTGAACGAACCAAGGAAATTATGGTCACTTAAGTGCACGTGTACTTAATGGTACACAGTCTTTAACGAATACATTTCGTTTTGTGTGTTAGATGTACTCTTATACTCTTTATACTCTTATATAATCATATTCTTTGTCGTTATATTTGGATGTTAAAAATTTCGAAAATAATATGCAATGTAATTTTATTCTATTTTACTTATTTATAAAATACTCTAAGCTTGTATTGCATTGTTTAGAGCGCAGAGGATTCGATGGAACATCGTTCTGACTAATTTCATTGAAGTACTAACGATCATCTTCTTCGTGGCACTTCTCTACGAGCGATTATTGTACCCGAACTTTCGGGATTTTGGAAAACAACCTATAGAGTGGGGAACCCTGACGCTTAATATTCTGAGCTCGATGCTACCCGGAATTCTTATGTTCCTTTGTGGCTTTTATCTTCTCCTACACTCCTGGATGAACGCCTTCGCTGAACTGTTGCGATTTGCTGACAAAATGTTTTACCAAGTAAGCTTAAATTTAATATAACTCATAATTCTCACTAATTTCTTCTTAAATCAAAGTTGATAAAATAAATAAAACTTCCTTTTATTTATCTATCCCCAGAATTAAACGTTTAATAAATTTAACATTTGAAATAAAATAAATATAACATTCTATAGGATCTTATCGTTCCCTAATTAAATGTAACGAAAGTAAAAATTAATATATATTTTTTTAATTAAAAATTATCCTCCCAATTGCTATAATAGGCAGTCATTAGGGAAACATACTTATTTAAAATTATGATACAAAGAAAACACAAGACTCGTTTAACTCCATTAAGTTAATTATTATTAATAACTCGCTTCATAATTAGTTCCAGTTATATATTTAACAAATGAGCGTTTAAATTAAAAAAGTATATGAAAGTTTACAGAGGGACAAATAACAGCCCATGGTAAAAGTTTTATACACACTTGTACAATGCTAGCCAACTTTCACTTGATACATACCTACCCAATTAAAACCTCATTCAAGTTTTGAAGCGAGCAAGTTACCAAATAATTCCTTCCTGCAAAAGCTAATTTCCAAAACGATCTGTAAACCAAAAAATTCCTATTCTTTAACCATTCACCTCAATTACCATATAACCATCCTCCCACTATACTATAACACGTAATAACACGTAGAAAAATTTCACCATTGATTAACCATCAACGTCACAGCCACTCACAGCTGCCAAAGATTGCCTCAGCCTATGACACATGCTACAAACAAAACACTGGCAACAAAAAGCGAGCACATCCTCCAAATTCCATTTCTCAAAACCACACAGCAAACCATAAACGCTCTGAGAATGAGAAAAATTCCTCAGCTTCCTGTCATCGAAGTCGTTGCTCGAGTCCTCTCTACGTGGCTATTTCATCACAGCATCTTCCAATCTGTGGAGACACGTATCACGACTTTCATACCGTTCTATAGAACGTTTATCGCCTCAAGGACTCGCGTCATACCCAGTTCGATGACGAAACGCAGGTTATATCACTCTGATCGAATTGCAGGATTGGTGGAACTCGATCTGCTACAGCACCTACTATCGCACCTGGAACATCGTGGTCCACGACTGGCTGTACACCTACATCTACAAAGACATGTACGAGATCGTGACGCCCAGGAACAAGAAGCTATCTGTCTGCGTGGTCTTCGCTGTTTCGTCTATCATCCACGAGTACATAATCAGCTTCGCCACCGGCTTCTTCTATCCTGTGCTACTGTTCTTGTTCGGTGGGCTAGGGCTGATCGTGGTATTCGTATTGAAATCGGCAGGGAACGTGTTCCTCTGGTTCAGCCTGAGCGTAGGCAACGGAGTGATAGTCAGCCTGTACTGCATGGAGTATTACGCCAGGATCAACTGTCCACAGACTCGTGGCGATTTCTGGGACCTCGTGATCCCGAGGACTTGGTCGTGTGTCTACAATGAGGAAGGATTGAGAGAAGCACTGTGAAAGCCACGTTTGTGTTTGACACGAATAGAAAGTTTCAGTTGTGGGTACCTCTGTATACTTGTATGCATGACGGGAAGCATTGGCGTGGATCGGGGAAGCTGATCCATGCAAGCATTCGTGTATATCAAAGTGTATGCTCGATACTCCAAGGTCGTTTAAAGAATCTAGATTTAAATCACTAAGGAATGGTCGTTGTTAGTGTGGCGAATATCGGAAATGTTTGGAAAGGAAGTTTGGAGATTGGAATACTCACTGCGAACAGTATTTCGGTCTGATAGGTAGGCTAGTAGACGAATTCGGTACGTTTCTATGAGTAAGACAATCGAAGAGTACTCGTCTGTTATGTATATGATATTAAAATAAGTCAGATTTATGAATTATGCGAAACGAGAGGATGCAAGCGGAAAATAACATATTTTGATAAACGAGAAAAAATATTTAATTTATTTTATAAAATATCCGCTAAAGAAGAGACTTAAGTTTTTAAGGATTTCGAAGAAATTCCAGAAATTTTGATATAAGGATAAGAGAATAATCAGAAAAATATTGTAATAATAAATGATACGAAGATATAGTAATTTTCTAAAAGAAAATAATAATTTCCTGTGTTAGGTATCAATGTATAGATACATTAAGTAGTGAAATAAACAATTATTATTTATTTTCTCATTTTCTTCTACCCTAATTATAATTCTATAATTTGGATAACAATAATAATTGAAATTATAATAATTACAATAAAGTAGTGTCACAAAAAATAAGAATTTAATTACATTTCCATTTAAATAAAAGTCAAAGTTAATTTCACCACAATTAGCTGAATACTTCGAATAACTCCAAAAATCGAAAACTTTTAAAATAATAATTCTCATTACTTTCGTAATTTTAGAATTAAATTGAATTCGAGGAAACGTGGATGACAATTATTTTCAAACCCTTTAAGTACCAATATATCCAATAATCTTCGTGTAACCTACAGCTAGAAGATATTGGTTCTTCGAGTTAAATTTTGAGTGAAAATTTGCTATACCATCGAGTTCAGTGACACAGGGAGTGTAATTTTCAAGAGACGAAGGCACCAGTGGAATCTGTCATTCCGGAAGAGTGACATGCACTATCAAAGCTAGTGTCACTGCAGCCAATAACAATAGAGGCATTATATTTTTGCACTGATATATTGCTCCGTGAGATGATAGGTCAAGTCTAAACCCCTCATTGTTCAATTCTCCTCTCTCTTGCCGAAAATAATCTTACTTTATTATAACATAAATAATCATAATCATAAAATACGCGACAAAATCGTGTCTTTTGAATTTTTAACTTAGACCACTTTCATAATTACTGACACATTTCAAAAAATAAATTAACGTACTACTTTAATACTAATAATAAGATTAAAGAAACAAATTAAATTATATATCTAAAATAAAAATTATAGTACAATTATAACATAATTACGGTAATTAACCCCTTACCCTACGATTTAAGTCCCAATGGCACGTTTCATAATCAGCAACAGAGTCGGTCATATGTGTAGCCATTTTATCCGAACTCAAGTGATGAATAACACATAATGTACACAGGAAGACATCGGTGAGAACTAACCACGAACCTGACCTATGGTGTTTACATTGGACTCCATCTGCAAACCACAGCTGTCAACCATAATACTCGTGTTTGACCCGATTTTCTTACGAGTCTCACACGATATTGTGGGCGAAGGGGTTAAATAAAAATGATAGTGAAAATTGGAAAAGTTAATTGGTATATTTTTATACTATACTCTATAACAAGTTGGTCTTTGAATATATAGACTGAATTATAAATATCGAACTTAAGTTCGAGTGAGAGAGATCTGAGTTTCATGACAAGATTAGTATCATTCCTGTGTGATTGGGTTCTAAGATGATTCTTTGGTGACTTCCTGCATTGGTCTCTTAGAATTCTAACGATCGAGCTTTGGAAAATTAATTCTATCGTTCGTGTAGACGTAAAAATCCTTTGAACACATTGATAAGTCCCCACTGAATTAAGAGTTGACAAGCGATCACGTTTGTTATTAACATTCTCTGTGAAGGTGCGTTTCTAGGTCGACGAGGAAAGAAGTATGACATTTTCCTTTCCGAAATCTATTCTGGATTTTCAAAAATAATGACAATAATTGATGAAGGATCTATTGATAAAGGATATTCTCTTTACTGCTGACTAAACGCTCAACACATGGTTTTTATTATCAAGGCTTACATACGTGTCCCGAGGTTTCCAGCGTGTATTCGAAGACACTCGTCGTCGATAAAGATAATTATATATACTTTATAATCATATGTATATATCTTCTTCTTCTCTATACAGGTCGATGCTTAAATGTACATACACGCGCTAATACAGTTACATTTATACACAGGTTCCATCATAGATTTGTATCTCCATTTCTTCTTTCTTCTTCCGCATATACGTATCATAGAGAAATAAACATATCCCGTGAGTTCCATAAAATTCTTCCAAGTCACACGCGGCGTCTTCACGGTGCATTGTTACATTATATCTGAAATTTTATAGTCGCTGCGTCTTCGGTTTTCCAACCGGAAATTCATCCACCTCCGAGGAAAGTGAAAACGTTCCAATTTGTAAACCGGAGGAATTTTAATAGCAAACGTTACAAAATGGGGATTGCCCGGATTTAAAAAAGGTATATATAACAGCGCGCGAAAGTGTGCAATAGTACAAGGCTTAATAATTCGCTTATCGTCTCTATCGAAAATAGAAGACAAAAGATTTCAAACATTCAAAGCTAAGATTCAATTGTTATTTTCTTTCCCTTTTTTTCTTTCACAACTGACGCGCAGTCTGGCAGATCGTGACGCGAAATATTCGTAATTCGAACGAAGAAAGGATAAACCTAACGTAGAAAATATTCTTCCATGGAGTAGAAAACGGGGTTCGTTCCTTGCACGGGTTCAAATAAATAATTATAAAAGATAATCGTGGCTAACCGTTTCTCTTGTTTCTTCCTATTTCTTCTTCCCTCCATTTTTGCCTTCGGTTCGCGTCGTCGATCCAATTTAATTTCGACATTCGTCAGCTATTCGTCGCATATCTTCCATTTTCTCCTTTATTACAGCACCGTTTACGCAACGTAAACGCGTTCTAGTTCTATGTACACCATCGTGAGTATTGAAAAAATAAACCATATTCTTCCCTCGGGAGCACCGGACAATTTCCTCTTCAAGAAACGTATCCTCCATCTCGCCACCATTTTCGCAACTTCATCCAGTCGAGCGATATATTGTCAACGATACGGTACTCCCGCTTGAAAATACAATTTTCGTGGAATTTACACGTGGAAAGTGATCGCACGTCGTTACGTTCATTCATTTCTTAACCATCCATCACTCTGACTCTCACTTTTCCTCTAATATTTCTTAATCATCGGCAACAGACGTATAACTCGCTTATTTTATTCATATAACTTCCGCGTCTGTTCTAAATCTTTGATTTAAACATCGAACAAACACGTCGGTCGACACTTCGACGTTTATTCGATCCTTAAACCTAAACACATTTGCCTAATTTGTACAAAGACAACGCGTCCATTTCCTTAAGACCAGAACTGCAATCCTTTGGTGAACACAAGCGTTATATTCTCGGCTTCGAGAGGCTCGAATTACGTTCACGCTGTATAAATACTATTACCGACAGAACCTACATGAAACGCGGCATTAAATTCGAATGGAGAAGAGCATGCGACAATTTAGAAATCAATCCAAACCTCCCGTTCACTCGGTAGTTCCGCGAAGTGATCGGCGCCATATTGGAACTAGATGGCGCTAGTAGGAAGCATCGAAACGCAAAGGATTAGAGCTCCATCTTGGAAAATCTCCGTTTCTCTTTCCTTCTTTTCCTTTTACCTCTACTTGGCACTTGGTACCTACTATCTTTTCTCTACCGTTTACTTCCCGCGATTCATTTTCTCCATCACGTTTAGCTAAGACACTGAGGACACTGCGAGAATTGTCGGGTTGAGGAAGTAATCGATCCCAGTGAAATCTGTGAAATTGTTCGCAAAGAACCTTCAATAAGCTCGGCGTGTTTTTATCCTTCTCATAATTTCCATCATTGCGACGTGTCCTCCGATGCTTCGATCGTTCCATCATTTACTTTCATGCGAAATCCCAATCATCCTAAAATATCTCTTCCTCGCGGAACGAAACATCCTGATAAACGAGACTCCCGCGGTTACGATGGTTCTCGCAAAGTTGCATTATTATAAAATTGATACGCGATTATTGATCTTCGATGCATTGGGAAACGTTCGATTTTTTCAATTTTTTTTCTCCTTTTTCTCCTTTTTTTTTTAATGAATATTCGCGCGGTTGCTCGAAACGTGGAAATAACTTTTGCGATATCGAAGCACTGATTTTCTTCGTTGTACATCGCCGAAGAACACTGGTACGAGAAAGGAGCGAGTACAAGAACAGGAAGGTAAGGATAAAGGACTCGATAATTGGCTATATAGTCTCCCTTTCTCACGTCGGCTTTCGGCTTCTCGTCGAACGAAATTTCCCCATATCCATGGTGTTCCCAAAATGGCATGTCCCACGTGACAAGATTTATTCCAATACCGATATAAAATTATGATTTTTGAAATATCTTTCTCGTCCGATCAGTAAAGATCTCGGGCACGTGAGATACACCAGTCAAGGAACACCCTATATATTAAATACCGTATGCCCATTCCACGGTGCCCTTATAAATATTGTCCAACATGGATTTCTATCGAAAATAACTCGTTATGTACTTGTCTATATTGTACCTTACATGTCGCGACCATTTGCTATATCTCTCACTCTTTCGCACATACACACGCACTCTTTTTCTCTTTCTTAGAAATCTATAAACAATCATTTTATTGCTAGCCTCGAGTCCTCCTATCACGGCATACGAATTTTATTTATAATAATAAATCACTTTAATACACGCAGCTTGAATATTAGCTTTGCGTCTCTGCAAGGAATCTTTACTCCAAGTTCCTCGTTTCAATTTCTTCCATTTTTTTTTTTTCTTTTTTTGAGTTTCTTCCTTTTTTTACGCGTATAAGAAAATTGAACTGGCTGAAGATTCGCATACGGAGACGAAAACCAGGTTTATATTCGGCAGGACATTTCAGGAGAAGTGAAAAGTCTCAACAATATACAGGGTGTCCCTCCAAAACCCATCGAGTGCTCGCCTAAACGCGTAACGTGCTGGAAAATATATTTCAGAACATACATGTACTTTTATCACTTGTAAACTCGCGATAATAAATTTGCTAGCTTGGATTATCTCGTAAAGACGTTTCCATGATTGATTCAAAGGAAAGATATATATATTTTGTATGAAAGTGTATATATAAATTAATATTATTTACAAAGATATAGAAAAATATATTTTTTCTTGTACGTTGGATATCGATGAAATTCGTAACAGGCCTGGTCAATCGGTATCGTTCCACGAGTAGCAGAAACCTTCGATCTTTCGTGGCTTACAGATAAGATGAAACGATATTTAACAAAAGAAATTAAATATCAGAACGATCTATATTCTTTACTCGCGGCTCTTAAACCTATATCAACAAAGTATTCGTTTCGTTTCGCGATTACTTAATTTTAATACGTTAATTTTAATATAATCAGTATCATAAGTATCATACTGTAAAAGAACATAGCGATTGGACAGGCCTGTTCAATATCGCTAATCAATGCCTACACTGATACTAATATTCTTCGCAACTGCTATCAATTTAATGGAAACATGTTCTCATTGTCTCTAACACTGTGCTAAAGAAATATCTTTGTAAATAACACGCATTCACATAAACATTCAAATACAAATCCACTCGTCTTTGATTAAAATCCATCAGAAACAAGATTTAATAAACTCCAACAACCCTATTACCATTATCTCTCCCTTTCGCCGACTCTTCATTGCAAAACAATTTTCCTTTCACATCTCTAAACTCGGTGCGGAACAAGGGACCACAGAGAACCGAGAAGCTACCATAAAATTCGCGCGAATTCCCAAGAATCACCCGATAAATCATTCCCTTTGCTAATGTTTCGCGAACTGGAGGATCGCCAACAAACTCGAGGACAATTCCAGTCTGTGCACTACGATACAAGTTCGAGAAAGAACGGTCGAACGTGGAGCACAGCGGAGCAGGGCCGGCTAATTCAACAGCAGCTAGTCAGCCAGCCTTTCAGGACACCCTGTGCCAGTTGCAGCTAAAATTAAATCTAGAGTTTCAGTAACCTTCATTTGCCCATTCCCACCAGCGCTTCGTCCATCAGCTCGTCGTCGGTGATACACGGCGAGGCGGAATGAGGCGAGGGTGGGATAACCCTCGGCGAGGGTGCAGGGCTTTTCACGATGTGCACACTCACGGAAGGACTCGCTGGGAAGGCAGGCGGAGGAGGTGGTGGCGTGTTTCTGCGCACCGAGGCCGCCTGGGTCATGGCCCTCTCGGGGATGCTGGTGAAATTCAGACTCTTGGCCACGTCTTTCGGCGTGGAAAAGTCCAGCAGCATCTCGGCGGCCTCCTGAGACGTTGTCGTCGGTATCTCCGTGCCAGCAGTCTTCATTGTGCTCGACGAACCTTCCGAAGACACCGTTGTGCCCAATGAAGACGAAGAGGAAGATCCTCCGGAAGACGAAACTTGCGGTGGTTGCGGTTGCTGTTGCTGCGATTGTTGCTGTGGCTGTGCTGTCTGCTGTTGAGATTGCTGCTGCTGCTGTTGAGGTGGTTGAGGCTGCTGTTGCTGCTGCGACTGCTGCGGCTGTTGCTGCTTCTTCTCGTCGGATTTGTACTTTGTCATCGTGGCGTCTACTGGTTTAATGCTCAAGTTTAAACTCTCCGCGCTTCCGTTACCTGAGCTTGTGGTGGCAGTTCCGTTTCCGCTAGTTATGGTGCCTGTTGTCATCATAGTAGGGTACACGGATTTACTGGTAGGTTGAGCATCGGATCCTTTTGGTAGAACGGCCATTACTGGGCCACTGGCAGTGGAGTCGTCTTTGCCAACGGCGGTAGAATTCAAGCTGCTACTCAGAAATTGCGTATTACTCCTACTCATCGACAACTCTTTGTCGCGGGACTCGTTCTCGGCTGATTGCACTGAGAGATTCGTAAGGATGTCCATATCGTGCGAGCTACTGCTAGATAAAGCGGGAAGCAGAAGGTTACTTGCACTATCTGTACCGAGATTTATTACCGAGGCTGAACTTGTCATGGAGAGATTGTCAGGCTTCGTTTGTACATGATCCCTTCTACTCTGGCTCGATTGATCCTCCGACGTTGCCTTGGAAGTGGTGCTCGACGTGTTCGATAGCGTTTGCAGTTTCCCCTGTTCTGACGTCTGCTTCGTCGTGAGATTGTCCAACGTTTTGCCACTGTCCGGAAGCATCGACATCTTCTCCGATTTCTTGTCCCCGGAGTCTGCGTTAGCCCTAGCGGATAATTTAGGTATCTGAAATTTAGTGTCCAGTTGCTTTATGAGACCTTCCACGACCAATTGCGGTGGTAGATTCGACAGGTTCATGGAAGCGTGAGAAGCCAATATCTTGAACGCTCTTTCGCTCTCGCTCTCCTCCCGCAATCCCGATGGACTCGACTTCCTGGTATCCCCAATTCCTTTCGAAGGAAATATGCTTTTATCGCCGGACTTGGACAATCGCGATTTATCACGATTTCGACTAAGATCCGTTACACCGGAGCTAGCTGTCTTCGGAGAACTCGAGGAAGATTTGGAGGACATGACATTTTTGGAAAGCAGACCACTGCTACTACTGCTACCAACGCTGATTCCACCAGCACCATTACCACTTCCAGAATTCGATCCTGAGATAGACTTCAAGGCAGATAACATCTTCTGTCCTAGCAGAGTCGTTTTGTTGCCGCTACTACTGCCAGAACCGGAAGAAGAGGAACCTGACAACTTTGGGGATGTTTGAGACGGCGGTTTCTTCGACGCGGGACCAGAGCTTACTCCTGGCTTCAGACCGGTATGAGTTTTTGGAGAACCATTACCAGACATAGTTGCCGACGACGTGGACGAACTGGAAGACGTTCCAGTCGCGACGGACGCAGAGGATGAAGACAATTTGAGGTTTGTACCAGACTTGGAATCTTTTGTGCGAGTTTTGTTAATCGTTATCTTCATTCCATCGGAACTATGCTTTACCATATACTCTGCGGGATTTTTCGTATCCATGGATGAATTTTTGCTGATACATTTCCCCTCTGCTGTTTTATTCGATGAACTTCCAACGCTTCTCTCTTTCTGACCACTTGAGTTGCCACTTCCGCCGGTCGTCGACTTCGTTCCACCGTTCCCACCGTCGTCCGTGCAATGTTGAGCGTTCTTCAGCTTATCGATAACAGCGCTCAACGAGCCCTTTCTGTTCCTCGCCTGCTGTTGAGCGATAGCCGACTTACCAAGTTCTGAATTGCCGGACGGTGGTGTGCTACCACCGCTACTCGGCAATGTAGATTGCGTTTCCCCGCTAGGAATTAATTCCAGTTGCTTTAACTTACCACTGGAGGACTTGGTTTTGGGACTCTGATGGCCGCTTGATCCACCGAAAGCTAACGATGACGTCTTTCTCTCCTTCTCGCGATTGGAGTCTTTGCTTGACAACGAAGAGGAAGATTTTATTTTTGATTGTCCAGAATCGGCAGTTTTGCTGGAAGGTGAATTCGCCGCGGATTTCAGCGCAGACATGCTCGGTTTGCCAGTGCTTGCTGAACTCCCGTGCTTGGGTGACGAGGTGCCATGTTTCGGGCTCACACTCGCAGGTACTGGCGTATGTTTCGGGCTACTGCTATAGACCGGAGAGTGCTTTGGACTTTGTACTGGCTTGTTTGTTGACTGTTTCAACGTAGGACTGGACTTACCTACGAGAGCAAGTGGGCTGGTATGTGTCGGAGAGGGGCTAAATTTTCGTGACGTCGTCGCCGGTGATGATGGTCGTGAACTCAAATTTGGTGGCGATTCAGTCGGTTTAATGCTCACCGAGACTGGTTTCGATAATGGGTCCTGCTTAGATGGTATTTTATCTGGCGGTGGTCCCATAGGACTATCTTCTCTTTTACGCTTACGTCTCTTTTCTAACTTTCCCTTATCCTCCGTCGACTTTCCTTTCGAACTTTTGCGCTCTCTTCGTTCATCCGTCAAACTTTTTGACTGTGTCGGGCCAGCTATCGGGGTAATAGTGATAGAGCTTGGTAATGTGGTTTGTGGAGACGACGCTATCGGTATTATTTCAATGCCTGGCCTCCTTTCCAAACCCATCCCCGTAAGTACAGAGTTATAGTTCGTAGTCTGGCCCAAACTACTGCTTGAAATTGGCGTTATACTTACTGATGGAGGCACCAAACTTTTGTTCTCCTCAAATATAATCGGACTCTTTTTCTCTTCTCTCTTTCTCGATTTGCGATCACGTTTAATTAACTCTTCGACATCTTGCAATTCGTGAACTTCCGTTATCTCGCTCTCGTTGTCGATATCATAATCAGAGCTCTTATCCGTTCCTAAGATATCCGTTGGATCCAAATTAGAAAAGTCTAAACCACTGGCTAAACTAGTAGCTGAAGTTGGCGTGGATGTTCTCGTTTCGTTTAAATTTTCTCTGCCACCAGTTGGTGTACCGAGTGGGGTCGAATCTGAACTGGAACTTTCCAACAATATTTCAGTACTCTCGTCTCCCTTTCTTTTGGGACTTCGCCAAATACCATCTGGAGTTTTCCTCTTACGCGTTTTTTTTGTGCGTTCGTTGATTGGATTGGACATGGAGTTTTTTGCCTGTCCAAGTAACGCTCCTAATTGCAATGGATTCAACATAGCAGTAGTCGTGGTATCGGATTGGCCGGAATACGACGGAAAACCGATACTATTCTCCGTTCCGGCATCTAAAAAAGACTGCTGCTGCTGCTGTTGTTGTTGCTGCTGTTGTTGCTGTTGCGATGACTGTTGCCTCCCCATCGTTCCATTCCCATTATTTAAACCAGGTTCTTGTTTGATTTTCGTTTCTCCATTGGTAAAGTCAGGCATTCCAGAATTATTCTGACTATTCTGATCTTTGCCGGAACCAATATTTACATTATAGTTTCCATTTCCGCTATTCAGATTGTTCATCGTACTCAAAGAATCGCGACTCTCCCACGATTTCATGAGAATTCTCATTGTTAAAGGTATACTTAAACACTTCTGTAATACTTTTCCAGTCAGATCTGACGTTTGTTCCGTATTAGTTATACTTATGCCATACAATTTGCACTTTAGCGCGGAGATATCCGTCAAATCTAGCTCCGCCGTTGCCATTGTCTCCTCAAAAGGATGCTCCAAACTTACCGATATGTGTTGCCACGATAAAGCACTCACTTCAAATATAGTTGCATGTTCTGGATCTTGCAGAGCTATAGGTCTAACGCAAGTAGCAATTAAAGTATTAAAGAGCGCTTGCTGACGCAAGTAAACCAAGATTTGTGGGACGTGTGCCGGATGAGTGAAAGGAATACTACACACTAACACACCTTCCATATTTTTGTTCTCCGTCATGAAGTAACAATGTTGTTGATCTGGCAAAGTCTGTAACAAAAAGTAGCATTTGTAATGATAAAGATTTCAACAATTAATTATCATATAGAATAATTTACATACAACATAAAGTCTTCTGTTATTCCGACAATCCAGTTGTCCTTTGCTGGCATGCTGAACGATCAAACTAAGTAACGGATGAGGAGCAGATATATCTCCGCATTCCAATTCCGTTACTTTTTGTATCCTACGTACTAGTTCCATGCACATAGGCATTTTTTTAGCTAGCTTCAATACAAAGCATGCAGGTAATACCGACGAATTTGTACCAGTTAACGGAGCATAAGACGGGGTACTAGAAAATATTAACTATCAGTTAGAAATCAATGAATAAAATAGATGCAATATATGTTCTTTTATAAAAGATTATAAACCTTTTTCCTGTAGGACTTCTATTTACAGTTATGATACTAGATGTAGGCAACTTGTGAGCAGTCGAACCTTCTATACAAACTGTAACGGAATGACCGATCTTCCGTTTTATAACTATGTCTGAACTCAATGCATCATAAGTAAGATTCTCCAGGTCTATTAAATCATAAGGAGAAACAAAATATGTTAATTTCATCGCGTGACCTCCTCTTCTTCGCTCAAGAATTCCTAAAGTAAAAGACCATTTCATTACCATGAAAAT
Source organism: Eufriesea mexicana (assembly GCF_001483705.2). Lineage (NCBI taxonomy): Eukaryota > Metazoa > Arthropoda > Insecta > Hymenoptera > Apidae > Eufriesea > Eufriesea mexicana. The sequence goes on from NW_016918457.1 coordinate 126,817, forward strand.
TATCTTCTTAGTTTCATAAAGATAAATATAAATTTCGATACTAACCAACTGGGCTTTTGTGAACAAGATTAAAAGGTTCTTTTATAAAAGTTTGCAATTGAGCTAAAATACCCAGGTCAGCCTCCAGTGACTGTAAAGCACTAAATGCTTTACATTTTACTTTCTTATCAGCATTTAATTGATATATTGAAGCTAAACCTTCTAATTGTACTGTAAAATCAAGAAAGTCTCCCCGCGACAAACAAGACACCAATACATCACAGCTCTGTAAAATTTTCATTAAGAATTATATAAAACCATGTATTTAAAGAGTCATTATCTTATAAAAATTGGAAATTTGATACCTGCTGTTCATTCTTTCCTTCGTGATGAATTTTAACATCTTTAACTACACCTGTTGGCTCCAAAAGAACCTCCAAAAAGAACATATCTGATGAGATAAACAACTCTGTACCTGGTGGACCAGACATCATAAACTTTAAGCTGTAATCCAATCACAACAGAAATATTGACTAAATTATCTAATTTTGTTCATTCTAGAATAAATAATTTATAACTATTTACCCCAATTGTCTTGTTAAACTTTCCAAACGTTCTACCATGGATTGTAAAGAGGTCACTTTTATGGAATGTTGCAAAGTATCCAAACATTTTTGTAGTTGACTTTTTTCAGCACTATCTATTGCAAATCTTTTATCCTATTAAACATAATTTGAAAATCAATACTTATACAAATGTTATTTGTCAATATATTACAAGTTACTTACCAGCATAGCCATCCGTAAATTTTTGGCAGTTTCCACCAAGGATTTGAATGTAGAAGCTTTAGAACGTAATTTTTCAATAAGTAATTCCATCTGCCACTCTTTTCCTTTATCCATCCCTGAACCACCAGTGGCAGAAGGTTGCCCACCTATATTATAAAATTTATACAATACAGTGCATAAATTTTCATAATCATATATAGTTATGCCATTAGAGAGGCAATTAATTTTTTGTATGTGTACGAATAAATTTACATCGAAATATCACTCAACAGCATTTAAATTTCTAAGAATGATTTCTATGAATATTTTAATCATCAAATAAGATATTTCAAAATAAAATAAAATTACATAAATTACATTAAATAAATTATAAATTACACTCACTAAGGGGCTTTTGTCCGTTCGCAACATCCATGTATTCCGTGATGGATCACACGGATGTTGAATCTACGCGTATATCGATATACGTTTACTATTATAATATCACAACAACATTACTATATGCTACATTGTGACAGGAGCTGTTATTTTCACCTAACCCACGTTTGATCACTTAACTGCTCCTAACCTTCACGCACAATATACTAACTATACTTAGAAGCCATACGTTTCTACGTATAGGCGTTTTCATCCATAGTATGCCTCAAGAAGGGGAATTCCACAACGCTTTATTAAGACCCACTCTTTTACACCCCCTATAGTTACATTTTACAAATTAATATTTATTAGAATTTTCAATGCCTTTTAGATAAAGAATAAGTTATACTCGGTGATTAATTGCATTTCTTTCAAAGTAGAAATTTGTTTCTTAACTCGATATGAACATAATGAATATTGCATAACTACAAAATTTCTAGGACTAACGTATAATACGGAAATTGTACTTCTATATAATTTATTATATTTATGTAATATTATACAGCTAATGCAAGTGAGCAAAATTATAACAATATAAATAATATGTTATAATGAAAATTATTTCAGTTATAATTTAAATGTATTACTTTTAAAGCGTCATATTTGAATGCGTTTGAGAACGAGATTTAAGCCTTAACTTAAACGTAATAGTAACGACATCTAGTAGTACGTTGCAGAAAGTAAAAGATTTTCCCACCAATTTAGCTATGGAAATTTAGAGACTCGAAATATGTATATATGTATAATTAGTTATAATCGATTTAAGCCGATTATTTAACATAAAATTTCTGTTAAACTAGTCAAACTAAAAACAATTCAAACGAATAAAAATCAAAATTATAAATTGAAAGTACAAAGCAAAATAATTATCATCGATTAATCATTGATCAAAAGAAGAAAGAATATTTTTTCTTTACTTACGTATGTAGAGATATTTAATATCATTTAAATTAAAAGCCTGTTATGTACGTATTAATGTAACATATAAAACTAAAATAAGGGATACTAGTTGTAGTTTAATAACTCCAATTAACATTGAAAATATTCTTTATTCGTGGACATCCTTTTTATTCGAACTTCGGCTAAAACTTATGCAAATAACTTCATTATTAATTATTAAATTATAAACTTTGCCAAGATACTAATAACGCTACTACATAAAAATGTCCACCATTCAAAAATGTTACATAAAAATAATTTCTAAAAAGCTGTATTTCAACATTTTTTCTAAAATTTCTCTTATAAAATTTTTAGTTAAAGTACTTTTTTTTACCGCTAAGAAGTTAGGTACTTTTGCACTCTTGCGATCGATATTTACTACGTATATTGCAAAATTTCCATGTCTACCTTGTATCATTTATTACCCTAATACTTTATGGCATCTTACCCATAAATCTATATTACCAGCAAGCGGAATTCATTTAATACTGATAGCTTTTCAATCCACCGAAAACAACTGTTTTTAATAAAAATTGCGAATCTATTATAATGTTGCACCAACATTCAATTTTTATTCTAATTAAAGAATAGTCTAATAAAAAATCAACTCCAATCTTGTATGATATCAGTCAATCTTTAAATCTCTCAATATTGTTATATTAGGAACTAATTTAACGGATCGACTGTCACCAATTCAAAATTGAATCTTTTTTGAAATTTTGTGCAGATACTTCTAAACTAGCCTTCAACTGGTCTACACTAGCTTTCATCATACTCACAGACTGGAACTCTCAAACTTACAAAGTTATACCTACTTAAAGAAAAAAAAATATTTGCCTATCTAACTGCAAAGCACCAATTCAACAAGTGCACAGTCTTATTTAGGAAAGTCTTTAGAATCATTCATGGACTGGCCCTTTTTTCGTGGTAACTGCAACGTAATAGGTTGAACATCCTGGACTTTTCTGGGTCCCTGATTCGAACTACGAAACGTGATTTTCAAATTAGGCACATGTTGCTCAGCCGCCCAATCGAAATTAAAAATCGGTGTTTCTGGATGTAGCTCAGAGTCCGGAGTGTCGACCGGTGTGGTTGGTGTTGCTACATACGGGCTAAGTTCCTGATGAACGACATCTGGTACCCTCTGTAGAGTATCGGACCAGACTGGATTTGAATTCCAGTGTTCCATAGACAACTCTGAAGGATCAACTGTAGATCCTGTAGCTGTAGACGCCGACAGCGCTTTACCCGGAAGTCGTTTATGGCTACTATTCCTCTCGTTACAACAATACTCCTTATCTAAGTCTGTGATGTAATACTTGGGTGACAACGTGTCTACATTATATTGACCGTGACACTGGATAAACTTGGCGCGATAACCGCTTAGATTCAATGAATTTTTATGGTGCACTTTGTACCTATCAGTGAATTGACCAAGCGCATAATGACCATGTTGTATATTCACGTGCACGTTTCTGTTTTCATGTTCGCTACTGCTGATCGACATGTCAACTGGTTCTGCATCCTCTCGCGGGTTCCTTGTTGCGTAATCCTTTAATTGTGGTTTTGACGAATTATGTGGATCTTGTTCTGAATTTCGTATATCAGGAGAGTGTTGCGTATCGTTGTTATGTGCATGGGATAACGAACGAGTATAATCCTGTTGCTGACTACTTTGACTCCCGGTAGCGTATGGCACACTGCGGTTTTGACTCCCGGAGCAGATGGTATAAGTAAATTTAGTTTGAGATGAATACTGGTACAACCAAGAACTTGAGCGCATTACTTCTGCTTCCCTGTCACTGTAATAATATATTACATCGGACATACTTCTCATTATTTTATTATTTTTATTTTATTTATAATTATTATTTTCTTTATTCCAGCATTAGTTGATTAATTTACAAAAACATAAATGGGCATTTTCTAAACAATGTTTAACATTCTATTTAACGAATAAGAAATCGTTACTATGTTTAATTAGAAAACAAGATAAAAATATTCGAAATGAAATTTATAAATATGGAAACGCACCTCAAAACTTGATTCGTGCACACAATGATAGGATGTTGACATTCTTCGGAAGTATCTTTGACTTGTAAAACGCAGTGTACCCAGAACCAGCGTCCGGAACGGCTTTGCAGTCTCAACAATGCGGTTGCAGACCGTTCTTGATCAGATTGAATAACTGAAACAACCGTGAATAATATCAAAGCTTTCAAATGTTTTAAATGTTAAAACGTTTCATTTAGTTTTTAAATCAGTTTCCGTTTTATCCGTGATGTTTAAGCAGTACAAAGATACATTAACCTTTTTCTTACAAATCCATCACTTCCAATTAAAAACAAAGTTGCAAATTTAATTATTTAAAATTTCTATGAACGTACCAGTTTGATGTTTACAATATGCTGTTCGTATTGAGTCCCAGTGTAACAAATTATACCATGACATATTTACTAATTCGTTACGTGTGTACTCCAAATGGCTTTCAGCTCTGTAAATAAATAAAACAAGATATTTATCTCCATATTTCAGGACTGTTTTAACATTTTATCTTTTCCAATAATTGAAAAAAAAAAAACATTACGTTTTATCGATATGCAGATATTTCATATCCATAGAGTGAATGGTGGTGAAAATATTTGTTGCACCCTGCACGATACTTTCTCTAGTTTCCGGCAAAACAACAGGTGTACACGAAGCAAGGAAAACAAACTCATTTCGATTACAAACAGGAACGAAAGGTAAAAAATGACCTTCAACTAAAACCACCTATAAAAGAATAACGATAGAACTAAACGCACAAATAATATATACACTATAAAGAAGATAATATTAATAACGAAAAAAACAAATAATTGGAATATATAATTTCTAGGATAACATAAAATAAAAAGAGTACAAAATGTTCTTAATCGACATTCTATAAGACATGAAAGAAGCTCGCTAGATATATGTAAATAAGTGGTATTACATTGTCTCGGTTAAACGTAAAATTTACCTTCTGGTCGCCAAAACGAAGCTGCCTCCGAGAATTTCTGGATACGTTGATCCGACAAAGAAACAATCTTCTATCGCTTGGAATTGGACTATTTCTAGATAATTGATTTTGTACAACCATGTGATCTTGCTTGTCTATTACGTCGTAAACACTATCTCCGTGGATAAGCAAATCCTCCTAAAATACATTGTACAATGTAGAACATTGAATTAAATTCAATTCCAATGATAAAATGTATCGCAATTTTATATATTTCTACTGCAACTGATAAAACACCTAAAACCAATATTTTTTTTACATTTGCTTTAGTGAATTCTTAATGTAATCGATTACCATAATTGTTGTGTCTTTGCAATTACTTTACCATAGAGTGTCCAAGATATTCCGCTGCATTTTCCGATATATACAACAGTTTCCCTTGCTGGGTCATCATCATTATAAATCCGGACATGGCCTGAAAAATTGCATGCATTGTATGGCCAACATTTGTACCGTAGCAACTAACGGTCAAAAATACAATGCGATATCATGATAAACAATATTACTTTTGAAAATCCAATGTTAGGGGTCGGGATATTTGAAGAGTCGGACGGACAGTTTTTCAAGGCTGAAACAGGAAAAAAAGACACAATCAGTGGATTAATCCAAATTCAATAATTAATTTACTACGAAAAATTTTGACACGATTATATTTATACGAAAATTGTTAGAAACCAAATTCAATTTAATACAGAAATCAATTTTATTTTATTATCGATTTTATTCATTTTCATTAAATAAGGAATTACGCATAATATTTTTGTCATGCAATATTAATCCCTCTGAATATTAATAGCGTATACACATGTAAAAATCTTTTAATCGAATTTAAAATTAGATAGATAACACTAATAGAATCGTCGGATTAAAAACGTTCATGATTCTTGTACAATACGTTATAAAATTTAAACTTCACATATGGTAGCATAAAATTGTTACGATGTTCATGAATAGTCTATAAAACAGATATTTGGATGGTATTTCTAGGATCTTATCGTTAGTACACTTTTTATTATCCATAAATATTTCAACTTAAGGCTTTTCTAGATTAGATCCTCTTTATCTCAATAACAATAAAATAATTTTACGGGCAACATCTTGTACGTAGACAAAGGACAAGAAGAAAAGTAATAAATAAAAATTAAATAACAATACTTCGATAACAATGTCGACGTAAAGAGAAAGACAAGAATCGAATATCTTCTCCATTTTTATGCTACGTATTACATATCATTGATCACGCATTATAAGCGATTTTAATTTTTAAGTTCCAGGCTTTTAAAACATGATGTTGCAAAAATTATAAAGTATTTATTTACATGGTAATCATATATATTGAATTTATTATTAATTACTTATTTTCAATGGTATCGTGTTTTTGAAAAGCGACATTACAAAATCGTAAGATATTTATCCATATATGTATGTACGCGTTCAATTTCTTATTCAGCATCTCTATAAATATTCACAAATGAAATAAAAAATTTCTAATTTTTTAGATAGATAGATATATATATATAAAAAATTGGATAGAAAACGAGACATTCTAACTAAATAATCACTAAAACAAAAAAAGAACTAAAGTTATATATATATACAACTAGTTATATTAATAAAACAAATTCCAAAACATTCACCTACTTGGAGTAATAAATTCAAAAAACATAAATCGCCAATAAAAAATCCTAAATCGAAATTCATCGATAATTACAATTATGTGCATAAAATGAGCCTCTGAAGCAACTATAGGAAATTTCTTCCTAGCATACCTCGCGTATTTCACTTACCTGCATTCCTACCATTCCAAACTAATTTTAACTTCTCCATCAAACCAGCCATCCAATATCCCACAAAAGTTCCCATAACCATGGCACCAAAACTATTAAGAGCACATCGCCATCGAGCAACTCGAAAATAATAAATTTCCAAACATCTGTTGCCTATAAAATATCCATCTACTACCCAAATATCTATTACCCATAATCCTTCTCAATTGTCAGCGAAATATATCGACTACGATAATAAAGATACACAAAACGAATTTTCCTGTCTTAACCAAATATAGAATTTCATTTTTCTCCGTTAAAATATTTATTCTCCGATTAACGATCATCGCGGTAAAAAGCATGAGCATAACCAATGAAACGTTCGAACGAAAGAGTAACGGCGGAAAATTCGTTCGATCTATGCGTTTTCCAACGTTGTTCTGCAGGGGGGAAAAGGGGGGAAAGAGCCGGGGAAAGAAAAAAGGAGCGAGAAAGAGGAGAGGGAAAGAAGCGTATGCTAATGCAGCACGGCTACGTTTACAAACGGCGCTACACGGGACTATAGTATCGAATACTGTGAAACAATGAGTATGTAGGAGAGAAAGAAAGAACGACGGAGAGCGGAGAGACGATACAGAGGGAGTATGGGTTACAGGAGCGTGAGAGTGTTGTTGCAAAGGCCGACAGGTCAGCGGATCACCCGGAACTCGCGCTTAGACTCCGCTGAGTTTGAATGTACGCCGATCTTACCTTCTTGCCTTACCTACCTCCCTACCTTTTACCTATATATTACTCTCTACGCTTGCACAACGGAGATGCCCGAAGTTTTTGATGCTCGAACGACCGTTTAATATTCTTGTCAAACGGTCGATTCTCACTGCTGCGAAATTTGATCGATATTACGCATTAGGTATACCAACTTCCCTAGGGGAACTACTTATCGATATATCGTGTCACTCGATCGTGTCGATTGCGTCGTTCCGTAAAATGTTTGCAAACTTTGAGGTTAACGTAATGTCTGGCTTTAAATTGAGAAGCAGTTGGAATTTGGTACGTTTTAAATATACCTCGATGGATTATCGATGATGCAATTTTGTCATTTTCTTTGCAGAATTATTGATTGGTATATTTGACTGGTATATATCGACAGAGTAAGTATTAGAAGTATGAAGGAATTTTTCAAATATTTCACACAGGATGATTACTAATGTTTTAAACGTGAATCGATAGTATACATGAGTTTGTACGATCTGTGTTCGGAAAGTGGAGGTGTGTACAAATAAACAGGGACCTTCAAGAACTTTCTACGAGTATGTAGCTTTTTGTAACTTGATAAAGACGATCTGGTCTTGCATTTTTAACGATATTTATTGTGAAGAAATTGTCTGAAATGTAATAAAAGAATGGTATAACTGTGAAATTATGGAGATGCAAAGGGTAAATAATTATTTAGATTATTTACAATTGTATTCGAGGAATCGATTATAAATAATATTAAACGATATAATTTTACTAACACGATAGTTACAATTTAATGATCCAGGTAATTAATAATTTATCGTTTTAAACTTCATTTTGTTATAAATATCTTTTTGTAATATATTATCGAATGATGTTTTGTTTGTTCTTTAATATTATATTAACATGTTCATAATTTATTATTTTAACATTAATGATTGAAAATAAGTAGTAAATGGTATCCATATTAATACATCGTAATATACCGTATATATTAGTATACAGATTGCAGATATGTAAACCATCAAAATTGATACGAATATTCCATTTATTAATTAATTTATAATATTGATATTATTTAAATTAACTTATACCATTAATCTAAATTATATTATTCGATACGAAACACACTCGTAATTTGTGCTTAATATAATTATAATTTATTTAAAATATTCCATTCCATAATTGTGAAATAAATACAGAAACATTTTCTTTGACTCTTATTCTTCCAATTTCTCAATTTTCAAAATTGACTCTAGTAATCGATACTACTATTTTAATCGTTACAATTATCTATTATCTGCTACTTCGAAGTAATTAATAAAGTTACCGATATTTTGATATTGGTTTTCGTAGTGACGTACAAGTCCACTAGAAGATGGAGAATGTAAAAATTAAAACGACGAGCGTCTCGCCATGAAACAAAGGCATAGCGTTCACTGTGCAGCAAGTATACGCAAAAGCATTCGCAAATTTTGAACTTTGCTTTACTTTAACTTTACTTTATAATAATTGAAACATTGGCTTCGAATGTTTTCGATATATTATTATGATCTCAGCTATTTTATACACAATTAAATCTTTCGTTAATGAAAATTATACCTTCCAAACAGAAAGCAGATTTTTCTCAGCGTATCTTCGCAATTCCAATCCAGTCTTTGTTCCACTTATTACATAATAACAAGAATATCAAAAAATCACAAATATCGTATACGTATAAAATAAAATGTTTTCAAAAAAGATCTCGTATTGCAGTGAGTAAATTTAAAAAAATAAATTTTGGTTTTAGCGCATTAGATAAATTAGAAAAATAAATATTTATTTAACGTTATACTACACCTGACAAAAATCTATTTTGAATATTACCTTGAATATTCGTAAGTTCATATTTCTTAAGTTAGTTATGATAAGGCTGGAAAATAAAATTATCTATACGCGATAACGATTATTACAATGTGTAGACATTACTTTTTTATTTTATACTATGAATTCAGTTTAATCTATTTATTAAGAACAATAATTTAATTTAATTTATTTATTAAAAATACTATGATATGTTCCTACACAGATTGTATGCTGCACTTTATGGCTCAGGTACTCGTGATTTATAACGGTTTATAAAGTGCTCGATAATGTTATGCACAGTGAAGATTGAATATGCAAGATCTCCATTTTCAATGACATTCAATTCTTAACTCAAAAAGATGAAAACAGAAAATCTTCGTTTATATAACATACTGTTATTGATTAGGAATGCAATTACTACAACTTCAAGCAATATTTACTCGCATAATTAATTATTTTCCAAAGTGTCACTTAAGTTGCATATGGAAAACACTAACAGTTAAACTGCAAGTATAAAAATTACTTTTGTAAATTTTTCTTATATCTGTTTAGATGTAAATTGCATTACAACAATATTGCATTTAATCCTACGTGCTACTAAATTGATTAAAACTTTTTATCAAGGTTGAAGTAGTATGGATATCCGATATGACCGCAATATGTGTCGTTATAAATATTGGTAAATATTTTTTATCTGTAATTAATTTGAATTATTTATAAAGCTATCATTTCACATATGTGAAAAATTATGAGTATTTTAAATACCGATAATTCAGTTAAGTATAGTAGACTAACTATTAATTTTACTTTCAGCTGTGTTCAAATATGAAAACTCGTAAGATATCACTAAATACTGGGTAAATATTCGATTGTAGTTTCCTAAAAGTTACAAGAACCACTGAGAACATGAAGTAACTTATGCGATAATCAGAAATGAACCATGCGCCGTTCTTCTGACTCACGTTGCGTGTATTCGACAAATTATTAAACTAAACAAACCAATTACCCCATGCTAGATATTTCTTTCTACTTCTAATGGTACGCCTTAACTTTCTCATACCGATGGAAAATGTTTTCACGGTGATAATAATTGTACTGATTGTTTATGAACATCTACCAGATTATTTTATACGAAATATTTTTATACTACATTAAAATTAGCTAAAATAAAGACGTAACATTGTAGAAATGATTAGAACAAAATGGAAACTCAAATTGCGATATGATTACGATACTGGTTATAAATAATAAAATAAATCAACTGTATTTGTTTTCGCAGCATAGAGGCATCCGGAATCAAAAATGGCGGTTACCAAGCACTGTTTAAAAAATTGAGTATCACGAAAACATAGTCACCCATGTAGTAATAACCATCGATCTTAATGGATTAACTAGATACTAAGATAATCGACTCGATGAGAAGAAACGTAAGGTATCAGTGTAGTTTTACAATAAAGATATCAATAACACGTACCTAAAAATCTGGACTTTCAAATTTATGAAGATTTTTCGTCTTTTGATTAGATTTATTTGCAATGCTTACCTTGTTGAAAGTAATTGGCTTTTCGAAGAAATACGCAGACCAAGGCCATAAGCTGTAGCTGGGAAAGTCTCTGACGGGTTGAGGGCGGTAATGGCAGTAAATCACGTAAGTTGGCGATTTCGGCATTTATCAGGTCCCTTCGAAGTTTGCTGGCACCTTTCGTTGATTTGCTCGCATCTATCCTTCAAGCACACACGGATGTTACCGATACGCTATACTTTGCGGGACAGTTGAATCTACTTGCGAAACTGACGCGCGTTGTACACACATTTTTACTACTTTTAAAATGTTCGTTGCAGATAACGACGCTTACATGTGAGGATTATTTAAACGCGAGAATGAAACTTACACTAATATCTATAAACTTATATGAATTTCATATTCTTAATCCTTTTTCTTTATCATACAGTGCAACTTAACCAGTTGCAATTCTAAAAGAAATTACCAATGGAAATGAATACAACGCTGTGTAGGAGAGGAAGAGTAAAACTTGTATCCCGCCGATCAGTCAAAATATCAAACGTCAAAATACTGAGCCAATCGAATTTCCACGGTGTGGCGAACGTCACCGTCGGAGGCGCTTAACGAAAGGGGTAGAAATCACGATCGACGGTCAATGCTCGAAAGATAAGTAGTATTCGCGACGCGTTAAACATATCATTCGACACGTCGATCACGTGACCGAACATTACTTACCGATTGAACATATTTCGGTGACCAGGAGGACATTAGTAGCGGATCACTTGTAGACGACGAACGAGACATCCGGGTCGGCAGGTTCTCGCAAAACTGCAGCTACGATCTAACATCCGGGTCATAACGCGCTACTACACTGAACACGTGGATACTGGCGGAGGCTGGTTCTCCTACCTTCTCACCTCCGCAGCCCCCCTTTTTCTCCTTTGCCGCCACCACCACCGCCACCCACCTTTACCTCCCTTTCCGTCCACCTCGAACATAGCCGTCCTGCTCTCGCAAACAACAGGTATGATAATCTCTTCCCTGTTTCGCTGTTTATATTCCTTAGTCGCTCCCACTCGTCGATTTATCTCACTCGTTTATTCCCTTTCTCCACTTTTTCGCTCGCTCGCACCTTTACCCCATGCTGCTACCACGGTCACGATCGAGCAGTCGTGTCCCTCTACCACCGCCATCATCGCCATCCTCGCCACCACCACCGGCTACTGGTTGCGTTTCCTGTACATGCGGTTTTGCCCGAATCATTTGCGCAAAGTCCCGCCTCGAGAACTTTTCGGTACTGGCTCTGAGCGCGCGCTGGTGTACCATCGAGCTCGGGTGAGGTTGGGATTTTCGGAGCGGAGCTAACGTTTCGAACAAGGTAAACGTTAGAATAGTAACTGGTAGCTCGTTTGAATATATAACTATATTTTCTTCTCGTGGATTGCAGGTAACTTCAGATTCTTTTGGGTAACTTGCTTGAAACTAAGAAAATATGAGACACGAGGGCTGTCAAACGAAAAGTATCGTTAAATTTTTAGAGAGAAGAAAGTGAAGACATGTTTTATTTTGCTTCTTTTAATTATTTTTTACTTACTTTTCATAACGGATAAATTTTTATAGATTGATTATAATGCAAAGTGAGATATTTCAATGCTACTACTTTTTACTTTGACAATAACAATTTGTTAACTAAAGAAAACAATAAAATTACCTTGCATTTTTTTCTTAGATAAATTCATTGCTTTATTATATGTTCTTTTTTCAAATATCTTATATTTCCTGTTTAAAATATTGTTTTACAAGATTATTGGCATCAGAGGCAGCTTTGTGTCAACCATTAATGATTACATTATGGTAAATTATTGATCGAACGAATCTTCTTCCTTTCTTAGAATATTAATACTTATTTATACTGAATTTATCTTTATTTTGATAATGTTGGATAATTTTATTATCACCTATTTTTCGATCTGAATTGTATAAAGATATTTCTTGACACTCATTTTTTTTCTTTTACTGCAGATTGTTTTACTGCATATAAATTGAAGTAGTACATTGTATTTTACTTTCTTATCTTACTTTATAAGCATATTTCTTGCAAAAAATTACGCTGCTCGAAATAATTGGAGTAGCACTCTGTTGACTTCAGTAACGAATGAACTTATTTTATTCTATAATTTAGAAATATGATCCCTTAATTATTTTGAGCAGCATACATAAAAGTACGATAAATATCGATCTTTATATTAATTGGTTCATTCGACGGTCAACAATCACTCTTGAGCTTAAAATTATATTTAGAAAGAAATATCGAGCCGCGAAATTTCTGAATTATACATAACATATTTAGCATGATATTTAAGTAATTATTCTATATCTATTTTTTAAATTATAGACGGTTCAACTTGTTATCTTTTAGTCACATTATCGAAGATATCTATAATTTAAAAAATTTTCGGAAAAAAATACATGAAATTATATTCAATTATAATTTATAAATATAATTTATCTGAACGTAACTATTTTATTCAATTTCACAAAATAAAATATTCAAGTAACATAAATTTGATATATATATATTTTACGAACTAATTTTTTAGACCGTCAATAAATTAAAAAATCGATGTCCACGAAAATGATCACATTAAGAATCATATTACCTTTATCTCAGAAATTTCTCGTTTTATCGTATAATTAATTAAGAATGTTTACGGAAGCACCCTGTAGATTTCCATACTTCGAATAACTAAATTATAAACAAAGTAGTAAGGGAATCTTATACATAAAAGATACGCTTACGTGTATTGCATAACTTATTGATAAATTTATTGATATCGAAATTTAATTAAAACTATTTTCACGTAATCGTCAACTATTTGTAAAAATATTCCGTGAAAAAGATTTCAATATCATATGAAGTAGTTGCTTATAATTTTACAATGGCCGTAACCGAACTATAGCAGTTAGCTTCTTCTATTTTGCCTGCATTCTAGGTCTAATTTTTTTTTGTTTCACCAGTCTTTCTTCCCTTATTTGTAATAATCAGAGATCCAAAGACGAAACGATTTAAATCAACTTTTGGTCGATTTTACATACAAAATTTGCACTAATGTTAAATATTCGATACGATCGAACTCGTTAATGTACCCTAACATAATTTCATTACTTAATTTCCAAACGGCTTAAATATTAAAATCGTGAATACATTATATAGCACAGTTGCTCAACTTGATCTATAATCTACTAGTTTTTATTAAGTGAAGTCGTATTTCGTTCGAAATGAAAAAGATGGAAATTTGTTAAAGTCGTCGCAGGACCATTGCAAGTTTAACATTTTCGTGCAATGGAAGCCAACAATGAAAAGCTTGTTTAACAAAATTTGTACGATGTAAAGATTGCTTTCTTGATCATGAAAACGAGCATTCTGAAAATGATACTTAAAATAAAATTACTTTTTAACAATTTAATAAAGCCTCTTCAATGAACCAATATAAGATCGAAACGAATAATGGCGAATTAAATAAACGAATAAAATGATATTTCTTAAACTAAAAATTCCTACGTGTCTTGAAACATTTGGGCCTTAATTTTCCGTTTAGTTTTGTTACTCTGAAAGTACTGAAACAAAAGATAATTATTAGACCATATTATTATGACAATGAAGTTATATGAAAATTTCACTACGTATATTTCAGATAAAATTCTTCGACGTTACAATTTACTAACCGTGAGTAAATTGTGTTAAATAAGAACTTACAAATTACGTATTGGCGGACTATAAATCAGTGTTTTCAATGATCCATGCATATAGAGAATGAGGCACTTAATACGCGCACCGTAATTAATGCTTCTTCTCGGCAAAATAATTGTCCCCGCAAAAATTGTAAACCTTCGCATTATAACGAATAGACGTTTTTTAAAGTAGAAGAAATTTATCGCGTGTATGAAATTTATCACATTTCCAAGTTAAAAATAAAATGATTCTTTATTTCTTAATTTCTTATTTTCCTCGAATTTTCTTAACTTCAAATGATTTTTGTTTACTTATAGATACAAAATTTATAAAAGAATCCCTTTCGACTTTACTGGTTTCTATCATACACGTTTATTCTTTTTATCGGTACAAAGAATTCTATATTTTCATATAAATAAGTGAAGAAAGTGTCATTTGAAGTCAGACATACATACGTACGTACGTGGAACTGAATAACTAAAGATAAATTTACGTGTTTGATTGATGCCAAAATTAAACGCGCGTGTTAAAAATACAAATATTTCTAGCATATTGTAATATATTTTTACTATTTTATTGTGATTCGTATGAACATCTATTATTCGTCAAATCTTACAAAATCAAGTACCCTTATTTATACATAATAGCTTGGAACGTAACAACCCTAAATAGCATTCTCATAAACTTTTATTGAATTCAACATAATATTGCTATTTCATGGTATTATGCTGAAGAAGTGAATAAGTGCTGACTATTTATGAGAAAGAGATTTGATTAAATAAAACGCGTTAAGTGACTCACACTGTACATGTACAAGACATTTCGTTTGACTTCGTTACTAAAAATATATTTGTTTTGTATTCTGAGTTCTGAATATATTTTGCTTTATATTTCTTAATATGAAAAGAACATCGTGCATTTAATTGTAAACGACGTATAATATAAATAACATAACTTTCTATATATAACAAATTTGATTTCGAGATTGTTTGGAATTCTTGATCGATGCTTGATCGATCCTTTTCGACACGGGCATATACTTTTGTGCAAAATACTGCAAACAATATAGCAAATGTGACTGGTGTACGTATCAAATTTTACATACGTATAAATTAATGATTGAATGTTTTAATCGCATTATTCAAACTCTTGTAGAAAATTAGAAATATTTGATACTATATACCCTAAAAATTTCAAGATTGCAAATAATGAAATAAATAATAAAACATAACATTTGATAAAAGCGAAGAAATTATTTCTCTTTTCTTTGTGTTAACCCCGACAAAAAAGTGTATTAGTGATCTTGAAATAATGAAAGCAATGTTTGATAATATTATAATTATCAATAGCGTTTAATTGACCACGATTTTTATTTCGGTATGACTTTCGCCCGAACATAAAAGTAAATACTTCATGTATTAAAATCACATGAATCAGTTCGCACACATAATATTTATTGAAGTATATAACTATTTATTTTTTATACCAATTATCATGATTAATTATCGAACCCAATGTTATAGTGTCTCAAAAAAATTCCCGGAAAAGATGCAGTACTTTCAATCTCTTTATTTTTAAATATTTGCATTGAACATGTGCAGTTAGCAATTAATCAGAAAATCGACACTTGTGCCTTTTCTTCCCTTGCATTTCACTGCCATACGTTTGTATAACTGTATATTAAAGAAATTGAAAGTTACTATTATATAGAAACTAAGAAAAGTTTATAAACAACCCTTTCTCTCCCCCCTTCCCCTTGCAGATGTGATCAAATTATATACTTCTAAGCTGTATATACAATTATGTGTATTCTAGAATAGAAATTAAAGTTAAAATCAATTTGCACAAATTAATTGAAACATTACTTTGCTATAGTTTCATTCAATGATAATAAATTCTCTAAAAATAAAATAGTTCATTCACGTCATTTCCTTTACGTCTGTATATATAACGACTTTCAATCATCTACTATACAGAAAACGAACGAAGAAGCAGAATGAAATGCAATCAAAACACGCTATTTTGTTAGTCATAGACACTGATGAAACGTAAAAGGTGACAAGCCAATATAATAATAATAATATTATTATTATTTATGATTCAGCTAATTCTCTACTGTCCTCATCCCATTCAGCAAAGCCTCTCGTTTTATCTTGTTTGACCTTCTTTTCCACGTCTTGCTCTCCCTCGACATGTTCTTCTTCAATAATCATAACTGATTCCTGTGATTCGCCTACACTATTACTTTGTTCGCTGCATTGCTCATCATACTCCACTATTTCTGTCTGTTCTTCCACATATTGTATAACTTCCTCTACCTGATCAGAACTGCATTCCTCTAATATTTCAGACTGTTCAACTTGCATTTCCTCCTCCAACACTTTTTCTTCAACTTCCTCAACCACTTCCTCTACTATTTCTTCAGTCTCTTCAGTAAGTTCTCCCGACTGATAATTCTCGTACGATTGCCGTTCCACTTCTTCGTTTTCGCGAATGTAAACGATCATACCATCCTCCGTACCTTGCATCACGATCTGCTCATTATTGGTAATGTTTAACTGCTGTGGTTGTTGCTGTTGCTCATTTTCCTGTTGCTGATAGTTTTCATTATCGATTAGCATAATCATGTGCTGACCATCGAGCTCGTGCGTATTGTATGTCATTTCATGTGAAATATTATTTAACTGCATACCCGGTACGACATACTCCGACACGTTCGAAGACACTTCTTGAGATTCCGATGGAACGCTATCTCCAACACCTAGGGAAGCCGCTATACCACTAGCAACGTGACTCAATGCTTCTGCTTCTGAAGAAGGTTCTAGCGTAAGCGGTGGCATAGATACTGCCGTTTCGCAATCCCGAAGATCCTTATGCACGCAATCAAGATGAACTTGTAAGTTCGTAGCGCGTACAAAAACTTTACCACAATGAGGACAACGGTGACCCTTCTCTTTTCCATCAGGTAGATTTCCATGACCTGTGTTAATTTCGTGAGTCGTCAACTCAGTGACGTCTTTGAAAGTTTGTGAACACTGCATACATTGAATCTCCTCGACTGTCGACGAATGTTGACGCGATGTCGGTCGATGATTATGATTGATCTGATGTCTAACCAAAAGTGTCTCCGAAAGTGCTACATAAGAACATGCTTGACACTTTGGAAAACACATACTTTTTGGAGGAGGTACATTGTGTTTCGTGTACAGATGATACATCAAAATGTTTCGTTTTGTAGCTTTATAGCCACAGTGCTCACAAACTCGAGGATCGAACTTCTCTTCATGTACATCCTGCATATGTCTCCTATACATATAGTAATTTGTATATTCCTCATCTAAATCACACTTATTACATTTCCAAGGTCCAGTCTCACCACCATCTACACTTCCGTTACTTTTTGACTCGGTTTCCTCGCTATTATTACTTGACATCAAGTGATCAGATTTCAAAACTACATATGAAACTTTTGTTTTGCAGGCTGAGTTACTGTCCGAAGATTTTGCTTCTTTCTGCATAATTTTCAAACGTATATTCTTGTTATTTTTTACTAAATGAGGATATTTCTTCAGTACTTCTCGAATGATTTTTGCATGATTGTTAATGGAATCTTCTGAGTTCGTTCTATAAGATGATTTGCCCTTTTCCATATTCTCTTTTTCTTCGAGGTCAAATCGCACTCTCTTGGATGGCGAAGGTTGTGTGTCTTGACCCCTTTGAAAACATCTACTCACAGACCAATCGTCATCGGAATTCATTTCTTTCAGACTTTTCTCGTTTGTATGACCTTCGTCTTCTTCATCTTCAGTCGTGTCATTTTTACTGTCTCTATCTGGGGAACATTTACCACTAGGCGAACTGTCTCTTTTATATTTGTCTGGCGCTTGAACGATAGGTTTTGTATTATACGTAATATCGTCGAACGACGAAAATACGCCAAGTGCAAACTCTTCAGCTTCAGGGAGATCAAATCGGGAAGGTCCAGGAGTCACCTCTGTAGGCCTATTTGTCGATGGCATCCCATGGAATGTTCTCATTTCATAATTAAGTGATGGCATAGTTTGTGGTGTATCTAATTTTCTTTTCCAAATAGGAAGCCTAAAAAAGAAAAATAAAAAAAACATTTTTTAGATATGTAACTTATATATATCAATAACAAATTATTTTATACCGTTGGAATTCAGAGTGATTATTTTTGCTAATTTATGTCATTTGCATGTAACCTTTTATTAGAGGAAAAGTTTATTCTATATAAATGTTATATGTACTCAATCTTTAATTTACATGAAAAGTTATATACTTACTTTCTGCCTGGTAATGGCTGACTTGAAAGTCCTGAAGACGAAGTGGATGTTGTTATTGGTTTTGTGCTAGATGTTGAAGGTTTTGAAACTGCTATTACTGGCCGTGTATTGCACTTCATTGATTGTTCATTTTGCAAAGAAGCAGTGTTAAATTGTGCATCAAGTAATTTAGTTAAAACAGCCATGTTCATTTTCTGTGCCGTACGATACAAAGCATGTTGTTCAGAAGTCCAATACTCTAATTGGCCAGTGTACATAAAACTAGAAAATATAATATATAAGTATATTATGAATATATCATTCTTTAAACATTATAAAAATATTAGAAATATAACTACTATATAGACAGTGTTAAAATTCACCTTATAATTGACTTGACACATTCATATGGCATATCTGGTGGCATAATGATTATACCATCAAAATTTTCATCCTTTTCTTTTTGCTCACGTTCAAGTTGCATAAAATAATCTGTGCATGTTGTAATAACTAAACGGTGAGCCTAAAATATCAATAAGAAATTTAGTAATTATAGTAAATATACTAAAATAGTGAAGCACATTTAATTAATATAATTTATAATTTTT